>NW_026511295.1:0-136773 GCF_027579735.1 Bombina bombina | reverse complement strand
TGGGCACAGTATACGCTGTGAGACTGACAACAACAAAAAAGACAGATGTTTTAAAAATCACAAATTGTTAATTTTTTGAAATATTACTAGTACTGTGGCAACAAATATGATTGTTTGGCACTATTTGGCAAATGAGCCTGTCTGGCACACACGCTGGGAGAAAGGAAACTGCAATTCAATGGCACTAGGAGACTGAAGAATCACAGTCAAAATAGTTATGATTAACAAAAATTCCAATCCTGTTACAATAAATATGAGTGGTGGCACTAATTGGCTAGTTGGGACTGGCACACAGGCAGGCAGGCAAGCAGGAGGAAAATGCAATCCAAGGGCACAAGTAGACTGCAGATTGACAGTCAAAACATTGACAAATTTTGCAATACTGTTAAAAGAAATATGATTGCTAGCACTAATTGGATAGTTGGGCCTGGCACACAGGCTGGCAGGCAGTAGAAAAGTGCAATTCAATGGCACAAGCAAAATGAGGATTAAGATCAACCATCAAGATTTTTTTTATTTTAATTAGTAACTATACTGTGACAACAATTAGGATTGGTGTAAATAGTTGGCAAGACGGCCTGGCACAAAAGGATGGCAGGCAGGAGGGAGATGCAATTCAAGGACACTAGGAGACTGATTAATGACAGTCAAAACAGTGATTATTGACAATTTTTGCAATACTGTTAAAAGAAATATGATTGCTGACAACAATTGGCTAGGTGGGCCTGGCTCACAGCAGGCTGCAAGGCAGGAGGAAAGTGCTATTCAATGGCACCAGCAAACTGAGGTTTCAAATCACAGCAACTATTACCAAAAATTTTAATTTTTAATTATTAGAATACTGTCACAACAAATATGATTGGTGTAAATATTTTTTAAGTAGGCCTGGCACACAGGCTTGGAAGGCTGTAGAAAAGTGCTATTCTAGGGCACGAGCAAACTAAGGATTAAGATCATCAACAATAAAGATTTTTTTAATTGTAATTAGTAACTATACTGTGACAAAAAATTAGGATTGGTGTAAATAGTTGGCAAGACGGCCTGGCACAAAAGGATGGCAGGCAGGAGGGAGATGCAATTCAAGGACACTAGGAGACTGATTACTGACAGTCTACCACAAAGAAAGACATGGAGCGCTAGCATATATAAAACATAACCTTTATTATGGTTATTTAAAATTAGGACATAGTCAATCAAAAAAAGGACAGAGATGGGATACCTCTGGCTGGCAGGCTTACGCGTTTCGGCAAAGCCGTAATCATAGCATACTATGCCAGCCACAGGTGTGCTTTATATACAAAATTAGAAACAACACCATTGGTTAAAAGGACATGTCATTTAAAACAACAATACGCCCAGAGAGATTTTTGCATTTAACCCCTTATATCTCGGAGGTGAAAGAACAGATCTATCTTATTACATTATGAGTATATGTGGGTATTTTGGAGACATGTATGAGGTTATTCACAATAATTAAATCGTCATTTTTAGATGTTAAATAAATAATTATTTAGTTATGTTCGCTACCTTTAGATCACAGTCACAGTTAATCCCGTCATATCCATAGCCTATAGTAACGGCCTTCTATTTAAATATATTTAAACTAGTCAAATTATACATCCGTTTCATAGTGTATATATGCATTATCATTACTTAAGAACAAAGTGTCAGTATAATGATCCCAGGTTGTGTGTCAGTCAAATATGAGGAGCGTTAAGTATTATTTAATGTATTGTTGAGTGATGTTGCTTAATGTCTTACAATTTTGTAGATATTATGAAACAGAGAGAGGGGATCGGTTGTTTTTATTCCCAATAGTTTATAAGGTCGAATTCTGAGTTCAGGCCTTTTGGTAACCTAGTATCCATTTTTAGGATCCACAGCATTTCTCTCTTAGATAGAGTTACTCCACGGTCACCTCCTCTTTTTGGTTTAGGAACCATATCTATTGGTTGCCATGAAAAACATGTAAGGTCCTTATTATGAACCTGAGCAAAATGATGCACCACAGGGGTAGTTGCCTTGCCCCTCCTGATAGTGGACAAGTGTTCAATAATTCTTGTTCTAACATCTCTAGTGGTGAGCCCGATGTACTGTTTTCCACACACCGTACAAGTTACACAGTAGATGACAAAGGTAGAGGTGCAGTTGAGACAGAAATTAATCTCATAGGTTTTCCCTGTTACAGTAGAGGTAAAGTGTTCTGACATGGTTAAATAATCACATGCTCCACATCTTGAGCTTCCACATTTGTAGGAGCCTTTACAACTGAGCCAGGCACTCCCCTGAGTGATAGTCTTCGGTAAGACTGTTGGGGACAATATATTGCCTAAACTCTTATTTCGTCGGTATGAGCATCTAAGTCCTTCTTTAACACATTGTGTCAGTCTATCGTCTGCTATTAGCATACCAAAATGGTATTTGACGATTCTGCATACTTCCTCATACTGTGCACTGTATTCAGTGACAAATGTAACTCCCTTTTGGGCCTTCCCATTTGTCTGGTTTGATTTGTCCCTTAACAAATCACATCTGTCCATTCTATCCACCTCCTTTTGGGCCCTATTTATTGCCTTTCTAGGATAGCCTCTCTGAGATAAGCGTTTTCTTACTTCCATCATTTGGTTGGCACTCTCATTGGCCTCGGAGCAATTCCGTTTGGCCCTTATGAGTTGTCCCTTGGCTATAGCATACGGCACATGTTTGGGGTGGCAGCTTCTTGCATGTAGTAGTGAGTTGCCTGATATAGGCTTTCTATATAGGCTTGTCTCAATCCGACCATCAGGAGTCCCACTCAGTACTACATCCAAAAAGTTAATCTTGGCCCTTTGAGTTTCACTTGTGAATTTTAGACCGATGTCATTGTCATTGAGTTTCCCTAGAAACTTTTCCAAATCATCAGAGCTGCCCTCCCAGATAAGGATTAGATCATCTATAAAGCGGCGGTAAAAGGTAATGCAACCACGGAGGGGGTTCTTATCTCCAAAGACGTGGGACAGCTCCCACCAACCCATGAATAGGTTGGCGTAAGAGGGGGCAAACTTCGCCCCCATGGTTGTCCCACATCTTTGGAGATAGAACACACCCTCGAATTCAAAAAAGTTATGAGTTAACAAGAACTCAGCCACTTGTAATACATATTTCTGAAAACCTTCAGTAAGGGAGGACCAACCCCTGAGGAAAAAAGACATGGCCTCCAATCCTTTCGAATGGGGAATGGAAGAATAGAGGGCTGTGACATCTATGGTTACCCACTGGTTATTATCTTCCACCCATGCAACATCTTTTATTAGATTCATTAGGTGCTTGGTGTCCCTGAGATAGCTTGGGAGGGCTTCAACAAAGGGATGTAAAATCATGTCCAGCCATTGAGACAAGCGTTCAAAGAGAGACCCTATACCACTTACTATAGGTCGTCCCTTCACATCCGTGAGGGACTTATGCACCTTAGGTAGATGATGGAATACTGGAGTGACCGGATGTTCCACAAATATATATGACATAGTGTCCTGGTCAATATAGCCATTTTCCATTCCATCATCTAAAAGGTGCATAAGTTCTCTCTTGAACCGGCTTGTAGGGTTCGTGGTTAGAACTGAATAGCATTGTCTGTCATCCAGTTGGCGCATTGCCTCATTGACATATTGCGCCCTATTCATCACCACCACTGAACCACCCTTGTCTGCATTTTTTATGACCAGATCATGGTTATTAGCCAGGGAGGACAACGCTTCCCTTTCAATTCTATTCAAATTATTTTTAGTATTTCGACCAGTAGTGTCAGCCAAAAGCTTAAGATCACGCTCCACTCTTTTATAGAAATTTTCAATTACATTCCCCCTACTTTGTATTGGGTAGAATTTAGAGGGAGGTTTTAAGCTCCTTGCTTTGCTAGTGGTTTGCAAGGATTCCAGTCCCTCGCTTTCCAGCATGAGGGTGTTTAGTGAAACCAAGTCACATGATTCGGGAAAACTTAGATCAGTATTTAGATTGGTGGTGACCCATCTGGGACCCTCCCCTTCACAAATAGACAAAGTATCATTGCCTGAAAAATGACCCTTTAATGTTACATTTCGGATTAACCGGTTCACATCAATGATAGTATGAAAGAGATTAAAATTCATGGTTGGTACAAAGCCCAAACCAAGACTTAACACACGTATCTGGGCATCTGTTAACACAGTATCTGAAAGGTTTATAACACATGCCATTTGTATTTTGTTTGATTCCTCGTTTCCTCAACCTGTATCCTGGTTTCTGTTGGCCTCTGCCCCTTCCCCCTCTGTCTGGGTTGCTCTGGGGCAAGGAAAAAACCTGTTGCAAATGTTCTTGCCCAATATCTGAGTTGGTAGATTTAGCTTGTCCACCCCTGGGTTCTGTTAATGCCTTGGCTGGTTCACTGGCTTTATATTTACTCCCTGTCTCCCTTTGTCCATTATTCTGATTAGAGATCGTATTCATATGTGTTGTTGTATGAACATTTATGGGCTCAACCTGGCTATTTTTTAGAATACCTCTCGGTGCTGCAGTCTCATCCCCACTAGCACTATCTCCTGACTCTGCCTCAGTGTCGGAAAAGGTCACTTGGGTTTGTCTCCTACCCCTCCTATTGCGTCTCCCTCTACTATGGTTCTGTTGTCTGCAAATTTGAGTTCGTCTTGTCCGGTTCCACACATAAACTGAGTCTGTGTCATAATCTGTCTGGTCGCGTATATATTTATTGTGCTTAGTGTCAATCACTGATTTCTTAACCTCAAAAATTGTATTCTTTAAAACCATGTCAAATCTACCATAATCTATGTCATTTTTTCTGGAATTGAGTTCTGTTTGTATTTCACATATGTTTTCTCTAACACACGACAGCATTTTTGTTTTATATTCACAGAGCAATAACATTAATCTCACAGAACATTCTGTTAATATCATGTTCCAAGCTTTTATAAATTCAGAGTCATTAGTATCAAATGTAGGGTATTTGTTAATTCGTAGTCCTCTTGGGACAATACACAACTCAATATACTTATTCATAGACCAAATGTCCCATTGTAGCTTTATTTCTCTGATTTTAAGCTTTTCCATGTCATCAAAAAGTTCCCCTAAAGAGGAATAAGCTTTGTCAGTTGAGAAAATTCTGGACAGTTCTGTATCCGGTTCACCTCCAGTCTCTATCGGTAATAGTGAAAAATATTGAGAGACCATAGCATTGTCCATATTAAAGTCCCCCTGCATGTTTAGGAACTGACCTCTCGAGCGCTGCCCAGATGCGCTAATAGATACACAATACCAAAAGCAAATGAGAGGATCAGTTACAAAAACAAGAACAAAATAGATGTTGCAAAGAAAAACTTTTTTCCTTCATGCACCGCAGGAAACCAAAACTGCAGTGTACCCAGAGCAAATGTACATTTCAATCTTATGTAGTAGAGATAATCAGAAAGATACAGTCTCACCTCTGCTGTCTTCCACCCGGGGAGCTTTAAACTTACAGCAGGATCCTTTCCAAGCAGAGCCGGCATCATATACACCTTTTTCTTGATCTGTATCTCCGTATCTCATCCACCGCTACCCGGCACTTTTCCAGAGGCACCGTGCTTCCGCGCCCACCAGGGGGCGTGTCCAGGTTACAACGGATAATCCTCCAACCGGATAGCTAAACAGGTACCACGTGCGTCATCCCTCTAGACGCCTCCACTCAGTGTCCTCCAATCCTCAGGCTGCCTTTTGTTGCGCCTCTCTATACGGACCAATAATGGGGCTCCACTGGTATCTCAGCGTTCTGTGCTCAGTGTTCAGCGTAGTGGTATTCAGCATATGCTCTGGGGATAATTTGCAGCATATAATGCAGGGACACTAGCGCTCTCAGGGCAAGGAAATCCACCACAAAGAAAGACATGGAGCGCTAGCATATATAAAACATAACCTTTATTATGGTTATTTAAAATTAGGACATAGTCAATCAAAAAAAGGACAGAGATGGGATACCTCTGGCTGGCAGGCTTACGCGTTTCGGCAAAGCCGTAATCATAGCATACTATGCCAGCCACAGGTGTGCTTTATATACAAAATTAGAAACAACACCATTGGTTAAAAGGACATGTCATTTAAAACAACAATACGCCCAGAGAGATTTTTGCATTTAACCCCTTATATCTCGGAGGTGAAAGAACAGATCTATCTTATTACATTATGAGTATATGTGGGTATTTTGGAGACATGTATGAGGTTATTCACAATAATTAAATCGTCATTTTTAGATGTTAAATAAATAATTATTTAGTTATGTTCGCTACCTTTAGATCACAGTCACAGTTAATCCCGTCATATCCATAGCCTATAGTAACGGCCTTCTATTTAAATATATTTAAACTAGTCAAATTATACATCCGTTTCATAGTGTATATATGCATTATCATTACTTAAGAACAAAGTGTCAGTATAATGATCCCAGGTTGTGTGTCAGTCAAATATGAGGAGCGTTAAGTATTATTTAATGTATTGTTGAGTGATGTTGCTTAATGTCTTACAATTTTGTAGATATTATGAAACAGAGAGAGGGGATCGGTTGTTTTTATTCCCAATAGTTTATAAGGTCGAATTCTGAGTTCAGGCCTTTTGGTAACCTAGTATCCATTTTTAGGATCCACAGCATTTCTCTCTTAGATAGAGTTACTCCACGGTCACCTCCTCTTTTTGGTTTAGGAACCATATCTATTGGTT
Source organism: Bombina bombina (assembly GCF_027579735.1). Lineage (NCBI taxonomy): Eukaryota > Metazoa > Chordata > Amphibia > Anura > Bombinatoridae > Bombina > Bombina bombina. Next base: position 130,056 of record NW_026511295.1, on the reverse strand, counting down.
GCCATGAAAAACATGTAAGGTCCTTATTATGAACCTGAGCAAAATGATGCACCACAGGGGTAGTTGCCTTGCCCCTCCTGATAGTGGACAAGTGTTCAATAATTCTTGTTCTAACATCTCTAGTGGTGAGCCCGATGTACTGTTTTCCACACACCGTACAAGTTACACAGTAGATGACAAAGGTAGAGGTGCAGTTGAGACAGAAATTAATCTCATAGGTTTTCCCTGTTACAGTAGAGGTAAAGTGTTCTGACATGGTTAAATAATCACATGCTCCACATCTTGAGCTTCCACATTTGTAGGAGCCTTTACAACTGAGCCAGGCACTCCCCTGAGTGCCTGGCTCTAATAAAAGATGTTGCATGGGTGGAAGATAATAACCAGTGGGTAACCATAGATGTCACAGCCCTCTATTCTTCCATTCCCCATTCGAAAGGATTGGAGGCCATGTCTTTTTTCCTCAGGGGTTGGTCCTCCCTTACTGAAGGTTTTCAGAAATATGTATTACAAGTGGCTGAGTTCTTGTTAACTCATAACTTTTTTGAATTCGAGGGTGTGTTCTATCTCCAAAGATGTGGGACAGCCATGGGGGCGAAGTTTGCCCCCTCTTACGCCAACCTATTCATGGGTTGGTGGGAGCTGTCCCACGTCTTTGGAGATAAGAACCCCCTCCGTGGTTGCATTACCTTTTACCGCCGCTTTATAGATGATCTAATCCTTATCTGGGAGGGCAGCTCTGATGATTTGGAAAAGTTTCTAGGGAAACTCAATGACAATGACATCGGTCTAAAATTCACAAGTGAAACTCAAAGGGCCAAGATTAACTTTTTGGATGTAGTACTGAGTGGGACTCCTGATGGTCGGATTGAGACAAGCCTATATAGAAAGCCTATATCAGGCAACTCACTACTACATGCAAGAAGCTGCCACCCCAAACATGTGCCGTATGCTATAGCCAAGGGACAACTCATAAGGGCCAAACGGAATTGCTCCGAGACCAATGAGAGTGCCAACCAAATGATGGAAGTAAGAAAACGCTTATCTCAGAGAGGCTATCCTAGAAAGGCAATAAATAGGGCCCAAAAGGAGGTGGATAGAATGGACAGATGTGATTTGTTAAGGGACAAATCAAACCAGACAAATGGGAAGGCCCAAAAGGGAGTTACATTTGTCACTGAATACAGTGCACAGTATGAGGAAGTATGCAGAATCGTCAAATACCATTTTGGTATGCTAATAGCAGACGATAGACTGACACAATGTGTTAAAGAAGGACTTAGATGCTCATACCGACGAAATAAGAGTTTAGGCAATATATTGTCCCCAACAGTCTTACCGAAGACTATCACTCAGGGGAGTGCCTGGCTCAGTTGTAAAGGCTCCTACAAATGTGGAAGCTCAAGATGTGGAGCATGTGATTATTTAACCATGTCAGAACACTTTACCTCTACTGTAACAGGGAAAACCTATGAGATTAATTTCTGTCTCAACTGCACCTCTACCTTTGTCATCTACTGTGTAACTTGTACGGTGTGTGGAAAACAGTACATCGGGCTCACCACTAGAGATGTTAGAACAAGAATTATTGAACACTTGTCCACTATCAGGAGGGGCAAGGCAACTACCCCTGTGGTGCATCATTTTGCTCAGGTTCATAATAAGGACCTTACATGTTTTTCATGGCAACCAATAGATATGGTTCCTAAACCAAAAAGAGGAGGTGACCGTGGAGTAACTCTATCTAAGAGAGAAATGCTGTGGATCCTAAAAATGGATACTAGGTTACCAATAGGCCTGAACTCAGAATTCGACCTTATAAACTATTGGGAATAAAAACAACCGATCCCCTCTCTCTGTTTCATAATATCTACAAAATTGTAAGACATTAAGCAACATCACTCAACAATACATTAAATAATACTTAACGCTCCTCATATTTGACTGACACACAACCTGGGATCATTATACTGACACTTTGTTCTTAAGTAATGATAATGCATATATACACTATGAAACGGATGTATAATTTGACTAGTTTAAATATATTTAAATAGAAGGCCGTTACTATAGGCTATGGATATGACGGGATTAACTGTGACTGTGATCTAAAGGTAGCGAACATAACTAAATAATTATTTATTTAACATCTAAAAATGACGATTTAATTATTGTGAATAACCTCATACATGTCTCCAAAATACCCACATATACTCATAATGTAATAAGATAGATCTGTTCTTTCACCTCCGAGATATAAGGGGTTAAATGCAAAAATCTCTCTGGGCGTATTGTTGTTTTAAATGACATGTCCTTTTAACCAATGGTGTTGTTTCTAATTTTGTATATAAAGCACACCTGTGGCTGGCATAGTATGCTATGATTACGGCTTTGCCGAAACGCGTAAGCCTGCCAGCCAGAGGTATCCCATCTCTGTCCTTTTTTTGATTGACTATGTCCTAATTTTAAATAACCATAATAAAGGTTATGTTTTATATATGCTAGCGCTCCATGTCTTTCTTTGTGGTGGATTTCCTTGCCCTGAGAGCGCTAGTGTCCCTGCATTATATGCTGCAAATTATCCCCAGAGCATATGCTGAATACCACTACGCTGAACACTGAGCACAGAACGCTGAGATACCAGTGGAGCCCCATTATTGGTCCGTATAGAGAGGCGCAACAAAAGGCAGCCTGAGGATTGGAGGACACTGAGTGGAGGCGTCTAGAGGGATGACGCACGTGGTACCTGTTTAGCTATCCGGTTGGAGGATTATCCGTTGTAACCTGGACACGCCCCCTGGTGGGCGCGGAAGCACGGTGCCTCTGGAAAAGTGCCGGGTAGCGGTGGATGAGATACGGAGATACAGATCAAGAAAAAGGTGTATATGACGCCGGCTCTGCTTGGAAAGGATCCTGCTGTAAGTTTAAAGCTCCCCGGGTGGAAGACAGCAGAGGTGAGACTGTATCTTTCTGATTATCTCTACTACATAAGATTGAAATGTACATTTGCTCTGGGTACACTGCAGTTTTGGTTTCCTGCGGTGCATGAAGGAAAAAAGTTTTTCTTTGCAACATCTATTTTGTTCTTGTTTTTGTAACTGATCCTCTCATTTGCTTTTGGTATTGTGTATCTATTAGCGCATCTGGGCAGCGCTCGAGAGGTCAGTTCCTAAACATGCAGGGGGACTTTAATATGGACAATGCTATGGTCTCTCAATATTTTTCACTATTACCGATAGAGACTGGAGGTGAACCGGATACAGAACTGTCCAGAATTTTCTCAACTGACAAAGCTTATTCCTCTTTAGGGGAACTTTTTGATGACATGGAAAAGCTTAAAATCAGAGAAATAAAGCTACAATGGGACATTTGGTCTATGAATAAGTATATTGAGTTGTGTATTGTCCCAAGAGGACTACGAATTAACAAATACCCTACATTTGATACTAATGACTCTGAATTTATAAAAGCTTGGAACATGATATTAACAGAATGTTCTGTGAGATTAATGTTATTGCTCTGTGAATATAAAACAAAAATGCTGTCGTGTGTTAGAGAAAACATATGTGAAATACAAACAGAACTCAATTCCAGAAAAAATGACATAGATTATGGTAGATTTGACATGGTTTTAAAGAATACAATTTTTGAGGTTAAGAAATCAGTGATTGACACTAAGCACAATAAATATATACGCGACCAGACAGATTATGACACAGACTCAGTTTATGTGTGGAACCGGACAAGACGAACTCAAATTCACAGACAACAGAACCGTAGTAGAGGGAGACGCAATAGGAGGGGTAGGAGACAAACCCAAGTGACCTTTTCCGACACTGAGGCAGAGTCAGGAGATAGTGCTAGTGGGGATGAGACTGCAGCACCGAGAGGTATTCTAAAAAATAGCCAGGTTGAGCCCATAAATGTTCATACAACAACACATATGAATACGATCTCTAATCAGAATAATGGACAAAGGGAGACAGGGAGTAAATATAAAGCCAGTGAACCAGCCAAGGCATTAACAGAACCCAGGGGTGGACAAGCTAAATCTACCAACTCAGATATTGGGCAAGAACATTTGCAACAGGTTTTTTCCTTGCCCCAGAGCAACCCAGACAGAGGGGGAAGGGGCAGAGGCCAACAGAAACCAGGATACAGGTTGAGGGAAACGAGGAATCAAACAAAATACAAATGACATGTGTTATAAACCTTTCAGATACTGTGTTAACAGATGCCCAGATACGTGTGTTAAGTCTTGGTTTGGGCTTTGTACCAACCATGAATTTTAATCTCTTTCATACTATCATTGATGTGAACCGGTTAATCCGAAATGTAACATTAAAGGGTCATTTTTCAGGCAATGATACTTTGTCTATTTGTGAAGGGGAGGGTCCCAGATGGGTCACCACCAATCTAAATACTGATCTAAGTTTTCCCGAATCATGTGACTTGGTTTCACTAAACACCCTCATGCTGGAAAGCGAGGGACTGGAATCCTTGCAAACCACTAGCAAAGCAAGGAGCTTAAAACCTCCCTCTAAATTCTACCCAATACAAAGTAGGGGGAATGTAATTGAAAATTTCTATAAAAGAGTGGAGCGTGATCTTAAGCTTTTGGCTGACACTACTGGTCGAAATACTAAAAATAATTTGAATAGAATTGAAAGGGAAGCGTTGTCCTCCCTGGCTAATAACCATGATCTGGTCATAAAAAATGCAGACAAGGGTGGTTCAGTGGTGGTGATGAATAGGGCGCAATATGTCAATGAGGCAATGCGCCAACTGGATGACAGACAATGCTATTCAGTTCTAACCACGAACCCTACAAGCCGGTTCAAGAGAGAACTTATGCACCTTTTAGATGATGGAATGGAAAATGGCTATATTGACCAGGACACTATGTCATATATATTTGTGGAACATCCGGTAACTCCAGTATTCCATCATCTACCTAAGGTGCATAAGTCCCTCACGGATGTGAAGGGACGACCTATAGTAAGTGGTATAGGGTCTCTCTTTGAACGCTTGTCTCAATGGCTGGACATGATTTTACATCCCTTTGTTGAAGCCCTCCCAAGCTATCTCAGGGACACCAAGCACCTAATGAATCTAATAAAAGATGTTGCATGGGTGGAAGATAATAACCAGTGGGTAACCATAGATGTCACAGCCCTCTATTCTTCCATTCCCCATTCGAAAGGATTGGAGGCCATGTCTTTTTTCCTCAGGGGTTGGTCCTCCCTTACTGAAGGTTTTCAGAAATATGTATTACAAGTGGCTGAGTTCTTGTTAACTCATAACTTTTTTGAATTCGAGGGTGTGTTCTATCTCCAAAGATGTGGGACAGCCATGGGGGCGAAGTTTGCCCCCTCTTACGCCAACCTATTCATGGGTTGGTGGGAGCTGTCCCACGTCTTTGGAGATAAGAACCCCCTCCGTGGTTGCATTACCTTTTACCGCCGCTTTATAGATGATCTAATCCTTATCTGGGAGGGCAGCTCTGATGATTTGGAAAAGTTTCTAGGGAAACTCAATGACAATGACATCGGTCTAAAATTCACAAGTGAAACTCAAAGGGCCAAGATTAACTTTTTGGATGTAGTACTGAGTGGGACTCCTGATGGTCGGATTGAGACAAGCCTATATAGAAAGCCTATATCAGGCAACTCACTACTACATGCAAGAAGCTGCCACCCCAAACATGTGCCGTATGCTATAGCCAAGGGACAACTCATAAGGGCCAAACGGAATTGCTCCGAGGCCAATGAGAGTGCCAACCAAATGATGGAAGTAAGAAAACGCTTATCTCAGAGAGGCTATCCTAGAAAGGCAATAAATAGGGCCCAAAAGGAGGTGGATAGAATGGACAGATGTGATTTGTTAAGGGACAAATCAAACCAGACAAATGGGAAGGCCCAAAAGGGAGTTACATTTGTCACTGAATACAGTGCACAGTATGAGGAAGTATGCAGAATCGTCAAATACCATTTTGGTATGCTAATAGCAGACGATAGACTGACACAATGTGTTAAAGAAGGACTTAGATGCTCATACCGACGAAATAAGAGTTTAGGCAATATATTGTCCCCAACAGTCTTACCGAAGACTATCACTCAGGGGAGTGCCTGGCTCAGTTGTAAAGGCTCCTACAAATGTGGAAGCTCAAGATGTGGAGCATGTGATTATTTAACCATGTCAGAACACTTTACCTCTACTGTAACAGGGAAAACCTATGAGATTAATTTCTGTCTCAACTGCACCTCTACCTTTGTCATCTACTGTGTAACTTGTACGGTGTGTGGAAAACAGTACATCGGGCTCACCACTAGAGATGTTAGAACAAGAATTATTGAACACTTGTCCACTATCAGGAGGGGCAAGGCAACTACCCCTGTGGTGCATCATTTTGCTCAGGTTCATAATAAGGACCTTACATGTTTTTCATGGCAACCAATAGATATGGTTCCTAAACCAAAAAGAGGAGGTGACCGTGGAGTAACTCTATCTAAGAGAGAAATGCTGTGGATCCTAAAAATGGATACTAGGTTACCAAAAGGCCTGAACTCAGAATTCGACCTTATAAACTATTGGGAATAAAAACAACCGATCCCCTCTCTCTGTTTCATAATATCTACAAAATTGTAAGACATTAAGCAACATCACTCAACAATACATTAAATAATACTTAACGCTCCTCATATTTGACTGACACACAACCTGGGATCATTATACTGACACTTTGTTCTTAAGTAATGATAATGCATATATACACTATGAAACGGATGTATAATTTGACTAGTTTAAATATATTTAAATAGAAGGCCGTTACTATAGGCTATGGATATGACGGGATTAACTGTGACTGTGATCTAAAGGTAGCGAACATAACTAAATAATTATTTATTTAACATCTAAAAATGACGATTTAATTATTGTGAATAACCTCATACATGTCTCCAAAATACCCACATATACTCATAATGTAATAAGATAGATCTGTTCTTTCACCTCCGAGATATAAGGGGTTAAATGCAAAAATCTCTCTGGGCGTATTGTTGTTTTAAATGACATGTCCTTTTAACCAATGGTGTTGTTTCTAATTTTGTATATAAAGCACACCTGTGGCTGGCATAGTATGCTATGATTACGGCTTTGCCGAAACGCGTAAGCCTGCCAGCCAGAGGTATCCCATCTCTGTCCTTTTTTTGATTGACTATGTCCTAATTTTAAATAACCATAATAAAGGTTATGTTTTATATATGCTAGCGCTCCATGTCTTTCTTTGTGGTGGATTTCCTTGCCCTGAGAGCGCTAGTGTCCCTGCATTATATGCTGCAAATTATCCCCAGAGCATATGCTGAATACCACTACGCTGAACACTGAGCACAGAACGCTGAGATACCAGTGGAGCCCCATTATTGGTCCGTATAGAGAGGCGCAACAAAAGGCAGCCTGAGGATTGGAGGACACTGAGTGGAGGCGTCTAGAGGGATGACGCACGTGGTACCTGTTTAGCTATCCGGTTGGAGGATTATCCGTTGTAACCTGGACACGCCCCCTGGTGGGCGCGGAAGCACGGTGCCTCTGGAAAAGTGCCGGGTAGCGGTGGATGAGATACGGAGATACAGATCAAGAAAAAGGTGTATATGACGCCGGCTCTGCTTGGAAAGGATCCTGCTGTAAGTTTAAAGCTCCCCGGGTGGAAGACAGCAGAGGTGAGACTGTATCTTTCTGATTATCTCTACTACATAAGATTGAAATGTACATTTGCTCTGGGTACACTGCAGTTTTGGTTTCCTGCGGTGCATGAAGGAAAAAAGTTTTTCTTTGCAACATCTATTTTGTTCTTGTTTTTGTAACTGATCCTCTCATTTGCTTTTGGTATTGTGTACTGACAGTCTAAACAGTGATGATTGACAATTTTTGCAATACTGTTAACAGAAATATGATTGCTGACAACAATTGGCTAGGTGGGGGCCTGGCTCACAGCAGGCTGCAAGGCAGGAGGAAAGTGCGTTTCAATGGCACCAGCAAACTGACGATTCAAATCACAGCAACTAATAACAAAAATTGTAATTTTTAATTATTAGAATACTGTCACAACAAATATGATTGGTGTAAATATTTTTTAAGTAGGCCTGGCACACAGGCTTGGAAGGCTGTAGAAAAGTGCAATTCAAAGGCACGAGCAAACTGAGGGTTAAGATCATCAACAATAAAGATTTTTTTAATTTTAATTAGTAACTATACTGTGACAAAAAATTAGGATTGGTGTAAATAGTTGGCAAGACGGCCTGGCACAAAAGGATGGCAGGCAGGAGGGAGATGCAATTCAAGGACACTAGGAGACTGATTACTGACAGTCTAAACAGTGATGATTGACAATTTTTGCAATACTGTTAACAGAAATATGATTGCTGACAACAATTGGCTAGGTGGGGGCCTGGCTCACAGCAGGCTACAAGGCAGGAGGAAAGTGCGTTTCAATGGCACCAGCAAACTGAGGATTCAAATCACAGCAACTATTACCAAAATTTTTAATTTTTAATTATTAGAATACTGTCACAACAAATATGATTGGTGTAAATATTTTTTAAGTAGGCCTGGCACACAGGCTTGGAAGGCTGTAGAAAAGTGCAATTCAAAGGCACGAGCAAACTGAGGGTTAAGATCAACACTAAAAAATTTTTTTATTTAAATTAATAACTATACTGTCTGACTGTGACAACAATTATGATTGGGGTAAATAGTTGGCTAGACGGCCTGGCACAAAAGGCTGGCAGTGGCAGGCAGGAGGTAAATGAAATTCAATGGCCCTAGGAGACTGAATATTTGCAGTCCAAAAAAATATGTTTGTTTTTTTTTTTATTACTGTTACAAGAATTGTGATTGGTGCCACTAATTGGCTACTTGGGCCTGGCAGACAGGCTGGCAGATATGAGTCGTGGATGGTAGGTAGGGCAGTAATTTAACACAGTATGCTGTGTAAGTGACAAAAACACAGGACTGATAGAAAATTAAGTTACATTACACTAGCAAAATATTTTAAAATTTTAGATTTTAATATTAAAATTATGTTAAGAAGTGCAATGCACATATGACTCTATGAGTGGTCGCACTGGCTGGCTGCTACGTAGGGCAGCAATTATAACAACAGTATGCTGTGTAAGTCAGATAGACAGTTAGACACAGGCCTGATAGAAAATACAATTAGATTACACTAGCATAATGATTTAAAGACTTTTTTTTGGAAATTTAAAGAAAAAGGTTAAGCACATACATATGAGTCGTGGCTGATAGCCTTGGAAGGGCAGCTATTAAAAACAGTAGGCTATGTATGTCGGATACACACACGCCTGATAGAAAATACTATTAGATTACACTAGAAAAATGATTGAAATTATTTTTTGGGGGGGGGAATTAAAAAAAGGTCAAACACATATGAGTCGTGGCTCATAGACTAGGGAGGGCAGCAAGTAAACACAGTAGGCTCTCTATGTCAGCAAAACACACAGGCCGGATAGAAAATTAGATTTGATTACACTAGCAAACAAATTTAAACTTTTTTTTTTTATATATTAAAATTAAGGTGAAAGAAAAATAGATATGAGTGCTGGGTGGCTGCCTGGCACAGACCAATTAACCAAAAGACTGAAAAAAAAAGAGGTATATTAATGCTGAGTGAGCCTGACAGACACAGGCATGATAGTAAATGTAATTAGATTACACTAGAAAAATATTTTTTTGTGTTTTTTTTTTAAATTAAAAATAATGTTATAAACGGATATTAACACTGCTGGCTGCTGGCTGGCACAGAGCAATGAACCAGAGTATATGCTGTGTGACACTGGCCTGATAGAAAATGAAAAAAAATTACACTAGAAAAATAATTATATTTTTGGGTTAGTTAAATTTAAACTAATGTTGTTAGGGAGATATCAGTGGTGGCAGTAGTCACAGCATATGCTGTGAGCCTTAAACACACAGCTGAAAGCCAGGCAAATGCTAATAAAAAAAATAAAAAATAAAAAAAAAAAACGGCACGAAATATAGCCCTAAAAAGGGCTTTTTGGGGTGCTGTGCTTGCAGCAGAGATGAGTGGAGTCCTTCTGGATTGTAAATACACTAGCCTAGCTATGTTTTTCCTATTAATGTCAGGAGCAAAAACATAACACGTCCTATCATTAATAAAGCAAGGTCGTTATGAGTCTAAAATGGCGGATTCCGAGTAGCTGGGAGTGTCTGTGAGGGAGTGTCTGATGTTGATTGGCTCTAATGTGTCAGGCGGCTGTGACATAAAGGGTCAAAGTTTCCACAATGATGACACATAGGGGCGGATCGAACATCGCCATGTGTTCGCCCACAAACGCGAACACGAACAAGCTATGTTCGCTGTGAACCGTTCGCGGGCGAACAGTTCGGGACATCACTAGTGGGTTGTAATGTTGGGGGGGGTATTTTATGGTTTTTTTTTACAGGCAAAAGAGCTGAATTATTTGGGGCATGCCCTGCAAAGGGCCCTTTTCAGGGCTGGTAAGGTAAAAGAGCTTTTCTATTTTAATTTTAGAATAGGGTAGGGCATTTTTTTTATTTTGGGGGTCTTTGTTATTTTATTAGGGGGCTTAGAGTAGGTGTAATTAGTTTAAAATTGTTGTAATATTTTTCTAATGTTTGTAAATATTTTTTTATTTTTTGTAACTTAGTTCTTTTTTATTTTTTGTACTTTAGTTAGTTTATTTAATTGTATTTATTTGTAGGTATTTTATTTAATTAATTTATTGATAGTGTAGTGTTAGGTTTAATTGTAGATAATTGTAGGTAGTTTATTTAATTTATTTATTGATAGTGTAGTGTTAGGTTTAATTGTAACTTAGGTTAGGATTTATTTTACAGGTAATTTTGTAATTATTTTAACTAGGTAACTATTAAATAGTTAACTATTTAATAGCTATTGTACCTGGTTAAAATAATTACAAAGTTGCCTGTAAAATAAATATTAATCCTAAAATAGCTACAATATAATTATAATTTATATTGTAGCTATATTAGGGTTTATTTTACAGGTAAGTATTTAGCTTTAAATAGGAATAATTTATTTAATAAGAGTTAATTTATTTCGTTAGATACAAATTATATTTAACTTAGGGGGGTGTTAGGGTTAGACTTAGCTTTAGGGGTTAATACATTTATTATAGTAGCGGTGTGGTCCGGTCGGCAGATTAGGGGTTAATAATTGAAGGTAGGTGGAGGCGATGTTGGGGGCGGCAGATTAGGGGTTAATAAATATAATATAGGGGTCGGCTGTGTTAGGGGCAGCAGATTAGGGGTACATAGGTATAGTGTAGGTTGCGGCGGTGTATGGAGCGGCAGATTAGGGGTTAAAACATTTTTTTGCAGGTGTCAGCGATAGCGGGGGCGGCAGATTAGGGGTTAATAAATATTATGTAGGTGTCGGCGGTATTAGGGGCAGCAGATTAGGGGTACATAGGCATAACGTAAGTGGCGGCGGTGTGCGGTCGGCAGATTAGGGGTTAAAAAAATTTAATAGAGTGGCGGCGATGTGGGGGGGCCTCGATTTAGGGGTACATAGGTAGTTTATGGGTGTTAGTGTACTTTATAGCACAGTAGTTAAGAGCTTTATGAACCGGCGTTAGCCAAGAAAGCTCTTAACTCCTGGGTTTTTTCTGCGGCTGAAGTTTTGTCGTTAGATTTCTAACGCTCACTTCAGCCACGACTCTAAATACCGGCGTTAGAAAGATCCCATTGAAAAGATAGGATACGCAATTGACGTAAGGGGATCTGCGGTATGGAAAAGTCGCGGCTGCAAAGTTAGCGTTAGACCCTTTCCTGACTGACTCTAAATACCAGCGGTAGCCCAAAACCAGCGTTAGGAGCCTCTAACGCTGGTTTTGACGGCTAACGCCAAACTCTAAATCTAGTCGTATTATACTTAAACAGACAATCTTACTTTAACAGAGAATCAATACAGCAACCCTGAAAGAAACAACAGGCAATTTCTCTCTGAACAACGAACACAGCAACCCCACACAAACATTTCGGCCTTGTCAGTGAGGTGTAGCCATATTCCTCTAAGCACACCAAGCCAGGAGTCCACATCTGCTTGTCCCTTTTTCCCTTAGGGAGACTTAATACACACAAAGAGAAACGCACACTCAGTGATGGCGATTTACCTTGATATAAAAAGAAATACCGGCGCTGAAAAATAGCTGGAGTGCAAATAATATTAATTTGGGTAATGTATGTGAGGTGCAATAATATGTGAAGTACAAAAAATAATAATTATATTGGTGATACTGTGTGGGGGAGGTTTAATCCCCAGAATATGAGACTGTTACAAATCAGACGTTAAAAAGACTGATTTAATCAAATATTCTATAATAACAAAGATCGTTATAAATGCAATATACAACTAGATTGGACGTCCAAACACAAATTTAAAAATGCAAAATGAAAACAATGTGCCAAGCTAAGTACATAGTGTCCAGAAATTTATGCTGCAGACTTATAATATGCTAAAAATTGTCTAGGTGAGTTAAGTTGTCCACAAGTGGGTTGATTATCGCAAACCTGCTGAAACAAAAATGACGTGCTTACCAGAGCAGACTTGGGGGCATATTTAACAATGTGTGAGCGGACATGGTACGAAATAGCGTATCATGTCCGCTGCACATCGCTGCCCATCGATAAATGCCATTGTCTGCATTTATCATTGCACCAGCAGTTCTTGTGAACTGCTGGTGCAATGCTGCCCCCTGCAGATTCTCAGTTAATTGGCCGCTAGTAGGGGGTGTCAATCAAGCCAATTGTATTCGTTTGGGTTGATTTCTGTCTGTCTGAAGGCTCGCCGGAAACAAGGGGCCCATACGGAGCTTGATAAATATGCCCCTTGGACTGTCAGTTAGGTGTCAACGTGACTGTGCTGTGGGGCTTTGCAGTGGTGGGTATTCGGTCCCAGTCTCACTGTTTATCCTTTCTTCTCTCTATCTGTGTTTCCTGTGTTGTGGAGGTGGAATTACCAGGTCACATGACCACCACAACGTTACTCCTCAGGGGAATCCCTGACTTTCAAATGTAGATCGTTATAGTTATAAATCCACTGGTAATCTCCTTTATACCTCTGTAACTGTTTATCACCTTGTTTAGCCTTCACAGCTGAATCCCAATGGTGAATGAGCGGTGTGAACTCGGGAATTCTATGAGGTTACTGAAAGATGATATAGATGGGGTTTGAGCACTTAAATGTACACTTTAGACCGCATCACATACAATAGCTCCTCCAAATAAACGTGTTTCACCCCTCAAGGGCTTTCTCAAGATATGGTGGAGCCTCAGCTAAAGGATTTAAGCAGCTCTCATTCTATTAGCTGATTCATCATCCAATAGAATTAGAGCTGCTTAAATCCTATTGGCTGATTAGAACAGCCAATAGGATTTTAGCAGCTCTAATTCCTATTGGCTGATTCAAATTTTTCAGCCAATAGGAATGCAAGAAATGCCATCTTGGATCGCGTACCTTGCATTGAAGATCCAGTGTATGGCGGCGACCATATGAAGAGGATGCTCCGCGCCGGATGTATTCAGGGTGGACCCGCTCCGCGCCTCCGGGATCAAGATAGAAGATGCCGCCTGGATGAAGATTGAAGAGGCCGCCCAGATGAAGACTTCTCACCGCTTGGATCAGGACTTTGCTGCCGGGATGAAGATTGAAGAGGCCGCCTGGATCAAGACTTCTCGCCGTCTGGTTCAGGACTTCAACTCCGGGATGAAGATCGTTCAAGCGGGACTTCAAAAACTGTAAGTGGATCGTCAGGGGGTTAGTGTTAGGCTTTTTAAGGGTTTTTTGGGTGGGGTTTTTCTTTAGTTTAGGGTCTGGGCAATAAGAGAGCTAAATGCCCTTTTAAGGGCAATGTCCATATACACCATGTTCCAAATTATTATGCAAATTCTATTTCAGTGTCACAAAGATTATTTTTTTTTTTTTTTTCAGTTTAACTCATGGATGGCATTGTGTCTCAGGGCTCTTTTGATCACTGAAAACAATCTCGGACACCTGTGATAATTAGATTGCCAGGTGAGCCCAATTAAAAGAAAAACTACTAAAGGAGGGTGTTCCACATTATTAAGCAGAGCACCATTTTCAAGCAATATGGGGAAGAAAAAGGATCTCTCTGCTGCCGAAAAGAGTGAAATAGTTCAATGCCTTGGACGAGGTATGAAAACATTAAATATTTCACGAAAACTTAAGCATGATCATCGCACTATTAAGAGATTTGTGGCTGATTCAGAGCACAGACGGATTCGTGCAGATAAAGGCACATTGAGGAAGACTTCTGCCAGATCCATGCATCGGATCAAGAGAGCAGCTGCTAAAATACCTTTACAGCAGCAAACAGATATTTGAAGCTGCTGGTGCCTCTGGAGTCCCTCCGACATCAAGGTGTAGAGTCCTCCAGCGTCTTGCAACTGTGCATAAACCTTCAATTTGGCCACCACTAACCAATGCTCACAAACAGAAACAGCTGTATTGGGCAGAAAAATACATGAAGACTAATTTTCAAACAGTCCTGTTCACTGATGAGTGCTGACAACCCAGGATAGTCCAGATGAATGGAGTAGTGGATGGTTGGTGGACGGCCACCCTTTTCCAACAAGGCTGCGATGTCAGCAAGGCGGTGGTGGAGTCATGTTTTGGGCCGGAATCATGAGAAGAGAGCTGGTAGGCCCCTTTAGGGTCCCCGAAGGTGTAAAGATGACCTCTGCAAAGTATGTGGAGTTCCTGACTGACCACTTCCTTCCCTTGTACAGAAGGAAGAACTATGCTTTCCGTAATAAAATAATCTTCATGCATGACAATGCACCATCTCATGCTGCAAATAATACCTCTGCATCAATAGCTGCTATGGGGTAAAAGGAGAGAAAGTCATGGTGTGGCCTCCATCCTCCCCTGACCTTAATCCTATTGAGAACCTTTGGAGCATCCTCAAGCAAAAGATCTAAGAGGGTGTGAGGCAGTTTACATCCAAACAGCAGCTCTGGGAGGCTATTCTGACATCTTGCAATCAAATTCAAGCAGAAACTGTCCAACAACAATGGATGCAAGACTTGTGAAGCTGCTATCAAATGAGGGGTCCTATGTTAAAATGTAACTTGACCTGTTAAAATGTTTAAAAAGTTAAAATGTTGTTCAAAGTTTGATTGAAATTAGACCGACAACCCCCCACAACGTAATATGACTATTTAAACTATTAACCCCTATATCCGCCATCAAACCCACACCGCAAGTAATAACTAAATTATTAACCCCTAAATCCGCCAACCCCAACAAACTACCTATTAAAACTATTAACCCTTAATCCGCCATTAACCCACAACGCAATAAACCTATCCAAGTATTAACCCCTAAACCACCATAGCCCACAATGCAATAAACCTATCCAAGTATTAACCCCTAAACCGCCATAGCCCACAACGCAATACACCTATTAAAGTAACCCCTAAACCGCCATAGCCCACAATGCAATACACCTATTAAAGTATTAACCTCTAAACCGCCATAGGCCACAACGCAATAAACCTAACCCCTAACCTAACCCCCCCTAACCTTACACCCACTAAATGAACCAAAATTACCTAATTTACAAAATACTAAAGTTACTCTTAAATTACAAAAAAAACTAACACTACTTTAAAAATACAAATAAACTAAGTATAAATTAAAGGGGCAGTCTAATCAAAATTCTGGAGTGGACTGTCCCTTTAAGATAGAATTACAGAAAATAAAAAAATCTAAGATTACAGAAAATAATAAAGAAATTTACAAAATTTAAAAAAAATTATACCTAATCCCTATGAAAATAAAAAAGCCCCCCCCCCAAATAAAAACACCCCCTAATCTAATAAACTACCAGTAGCCCTTTAAAGGGCTTTTTGCAGGGCATTGCCCCAAGATAATCAGCTCTTTTTGCAAAAAATACACAAAGCCCCACTTAACAGTAAAACCCCCCACTCACTAAACCCCCCCAAAAAATAACCTAACACTAAAAACCCTAAACTACCCATTGACCTGAAAAGGGAATTTGTGGGGCATTGCCCTTAAAAGGGCATTCAGCTCTTTTGCTGCCCACCCTCTAAAGACCCTCTTTAGATTTGCTGCCCACCATCTAAATAAAATAAACCCCCCCCAAAAAAACTTAAAAAACCCTAAGTTTAACCCCCAAGTGGTCCTCACCTGTCCTGAAGACCGGCGGAGAAGGTCCTGTTCCAGGCGGGGAAGTCTTCTTTCAAGCGGCAACCTATTCTTTCTTCTTCCAGGAACAAGCCGGCGCAGAGCAGAGGGCAGAGTTGAAGACCGATGACTGCGGAGCTAAAGACCGACGACTCTGGAATTGAAGACCGGCGAGCCTGGAAGTGAAGACCCATGACCGTGGAGCAATGAAGCGTGGAGGATCCTCTTCATACGATCTCAGCTGTACACTGAATAGGAATTTAACGTACGTGATTAAAAATGGCGTCCCTTGAATTACTATTGGCTGATTTGAGTCTTCAAATTCAAATCAGCCAATAGGATAAGAGCTACTGAAATTCTATTGACTATTCAAATCAGCCAATAGAATTTCAGTAGCTCTTATCCTATTGGCTGATTTGAACAGCCAATAGAATTTCAGTAGCTCTCATCCGATTGGCTGATTTGAATTTGAAGGCTCAAATCAGCCAATAGGGATTCAAGGGACGCCATTTTTAATCGCGTACCTTGAATTCCTATTCAGTGTACGGTGGAGATCGTATGAAGAGGATCCTAGTTTGCGATGTTGGGGTTGGCGGATTTAGGGGTTAAAAATTGAGTTATTACTTGCGGTGTGGGTTTGATGGTGGATATAGGGGTTAATAGACTTTATTAGTTATTGCGGTGGGGGATTGCGGTTTATAGGTAGATAGACATT
The DNA here is from genome assembly GCF_027579735.1 of Bombina bombina. Taxonomy (NCBI): domain Eukaryota; kingdom Metazoa; phylum Chordata; class Amphibia; order Anura; family Bombinatoridae; genus Bombina; species Bombina bombina. The sequence goes on along the minus strand of NW_026511295.1, from coordinate 113,095 downwards.
GCACATGCGTTAGGTGTTAGTTTATTTTTGCAGGCATTTTCAGGAGTTACGGTGTTCCCATACTCAGCGCAAGGCTTGCTATGGCTGCCTTTTATGGTGAGGTAAGTCCTTGTGCTGGATATTGGATACCGATTTGCGACGCGGTTCTATGTTAGCTTATGGGAGTAAAAATTGCGGGCGACGGGTGAAATATATGCGCGCAACTTGTATGTTACGCCGTATATGTGATACCAAAACAGCCCAAAAACCGGCATCGCCGGCTTTTGCGGGTAACGCTGCATATTGGATCGAGGGGAAGGTTTTTTGAGGATAGGTGTGACCAGTGCATGTTTAAGAGATGAGGGAACTATAGCAGTGCTGAGGGAGAGGTTGAAGATGTGTGTGAGTATAGGGGTAAGGGTAGGAGAGAGGGTACATAATAAGTAAAGTATACTTCTTTTATTCCTGTTGTATTTTTCTACATATGGAGGGATTTTGAAATTCTTAAAGGGACAGTAAACACAATGGCCTAGATTTTGAGTTTTGCGGTAGCCGTGAAAACCAGCGTTAGAGGCTCCTAACGCTGGTTTTAGGCTACCGCCGGTATTTGGAGTCAGTCAGGAAAGGGTCTAACGCTCACTTTTCAGCCGCGACTTTTCCATACCGCAGATCCCCTTACGTCAATTGCGTATCCTATCTTTTCAATGGGATCTTCCTAACTCCGGTATTTAGAGTCGTGGCTGAAGTGAGCGTTAGAAATCTAACGACAAAACTCCAGCCGCAGAAAAAAGTCAGTAGTTAAGAGCTTTCTGGGCTAACGCCGGTTCATAAAGCTCTTAACTACTGTGCTCTAAAGTACACTAACACCCATAAACTACCTATGTACCCCTAAACAGAGGTCCCCCCACATCGCCGCCAATCTAATTAAAAATTTTTAAACCCTAATCTGCCGACCGCCACCTACGTTATCCTTATGTACCCCTAATCTGCTGCCCCTAACACCGCCGACCCCTATATTATATTTATTAACCTCTAATCTGCCCCCCACAACATCGCCGCCAGCTACCTACAATAATTAACCCCTAATCTGCCGACCGCAAAGCGCCGCCACCTATGTTATCCTTATGTACCCCTAATCTGCTGCCCCTAACACCGCCGACCCCTATATTATATTTATTAACCCCTAATCTGCCCCCCACAACGTCGCCGCCACCTGCCTACACTTATTAACCCCTAATCTGCAGACCGGAGCTCACCGCTATTCTAATAACTTTTTTAACCCCTAAAGCTAATTCTAACCCTAACACCCCCCTAAATTAAATATAATTTTATTCTAACGAAATAAATTAACTCTTATTAAATAACTTATTCCTATTTAAAGCTAAATACTTACCTGTAAAATAAACCCTAATATAGCTACAATATAAATTATAATTATATTGTAGCTATTTTAGGATTAATATTTATTTTACAGGCAACAGGTTATTTTAACCAGGTACAATAGCTATTAAATAGTTAAGAACTATTTAATAGTTACCTAGTTAAAATAATAACAAAATTACCTGTAAAATAAATCCTAACCTAAGTTACAATTAAACCTAACACTACACTATCATTAAATTAATAAAAATACCTACAATTATCTACAATTAAACCTAACACTACACTATCAATAAATAAATTAAATACAATTCCTACAAATAAATACAATGAAATAAACTAACTAAAGTACAAAAAATAAAAAAGAACTAAGTTACAAAAAATAAAAAAATATTTACAAACAGAAAAAATTACAACAATTTTAAACTAATTACACCTACTCTAAGCCCCCTAATAAAATAACAAAGACCCCCAAAATAAAAAAATGCCCTACCCTATTCTAAATTACTAAAGTTCAAAGCTCTTTTACCTTACCAGCCCTGAACAGGGCCCTTTGCGGGGCATGCCCCAAAGAATTCAGCTCTTTTGCCTGTAAAAAAACACATACTATACCCCCCCCCAACATTACAACCCACCACCCACATACCCCTAATCTAACCCAAACCCCCCTTAAATAAACCTAACACTAAGCCCCTGAAGATCTTCCTACCTTGTCTTCACCTCGCCGGGTTCACCGATCGGTCCAGAAGAGGGTACGAAGTCTTGATCCAAGCCCAAGCGGGGGGCTGAAGAGTGATGTCCATCCTCGGGCTGAAGTCTGGATCCAAGCGGCGGCTGAAGAAATCCATCATCGGGCTGAAGTCGGAAGTCCATCATCGGGATGAAGTCTTCTATCAAGCCGCATCTTCAATCTTCTTTCTTCTGGAGCGGTGCCATCTTCTTCCAAGCCGACGCGGAACATCCTCTTCAACCAACGACTAGACGACGAATGACGGTTCCTTTATGGGACGTCATCCAAGATGGCGTCCCTCGAATTCCAATTGGCTGATAGGATTCTATCAGCCAATCGGAATTAAGGTAGGAATATTCTGATTGGCTGATGGAATCAGCCAATCAGAATCAAGTTCAATCCGATTGGCTGATCAGATCAGATTGAGCTCGCATTCTATTGGCTGATCGGAACAGCCAATAGAATGCAAGCTCAATCTGATTGGCTGATCGGATCAGCCAATCGGATTGAACTTGATTCTGATTGGCTGATTCCATCAGCCAATCAGAATATTCCTACCTTAATTCCGATTGGCTGATAGAATCCTATCAGCCAATCGGAATTCGAGGGACGCCATCTTGGATGACGTCCCTTAAAGGAACCGTCATTCGTCGTCTAGTCGTCGGTTGAAGAGGATGTTCCGCGTCGGCTTGGAAGAAGATGGCTCCGCTCCGCTCCAGAGTTCTTTTTTATTTTTTGTACTTTAGTTAGTTTATTTAATTGTATTTATTTGTAGGAATTGTATTTAATTTATTTATTGGTAGTGTAGTATTAGATTTAATTGTAGATAATTGATGGTATTTTATTTAATTAATTTAATGATAGTGTAGTGTTAGGTTTAATTGTAACTTAGGTTAGGATTTATTTTACAGGTAATTTTGTTATTATTTTAACTAGGTAACTATTAAATAGTTCTTAACTATTTAATAGCTATTGTACCTGGTTAAAATAATTACAAAGTTGCCTGTAAAATAAATATTAATCCTAAAATAGCTACAATATAATTATAATTTATATTGTAGCTATATTAGGGTTTATTTTACAGGTAAGTATTTAGCTTTAAATAGGAATAAGTTATTTAATAAGAGTTAATTTATTTTGTTAGATTTAAATTATATTTAATTTAGGGGGGTGTTAGTGTTAGGGTTAGACTTAGCTTTAGGGGTTAATACATTTATTAGAATAGCGGTGAGCTCAAGTCGGCAGATTAGGGGTTAATGTTTGAAGTTAGGTGTCGGCGATGTTAGGGAGGGCAGATGAGGGGTTAATACTATTTATTATAGGGTTAGTGAGGTGGATTAGGGGTTAATAACTTTATTATAATAGCGGTGCGGTCCGCTCGGCAGATTAGGGGTTAATAAGTGTAGGTAGGTAGCGGCGACGTTGTGGGGGGCAGATTAGGGGTTAATAAATATAATATAGGGGTCGGCGGTGTTAGGGGCAGCAGATTAGGGGTACATAGGGATAATGTAAGTAGCGGCGGTTTACGGAGCGGCAGATTAGGGGTTAATAAGTGTAAGGTTAGGGGTGTTTAGACTCGGGGTACATGTTAGAGTGTTAGGTGCAGACGTAGGAAGTGTTTCCCCATAGAAAACAATGGGGCTGCGTTAGGAGCTGAACGCGGCTTTTTTCAGGTGTTAGGTTTTTTTTCAGCTCAAACAGCCCCATTGTTTTCTATGGGGGAATCGTGCACGAGCACGTTTTTGAGGCTGGCCGCGTCCGTAAGCAACTCTGATATCGAGAGTTGCAGTGGCGTTAAATATGCCTGTACGCTCCCTTTTTGGAGCCTAACGCACTGAAAACCCAGCCATTCTGTAAACTCTCAATACCAGAGTTATGTAAAAGGTGCGGCCAGAAAAAAGCCTGCATAGCTAACGCACCCCCTTGGCCGCAAAACTCTAAATCTAGGCGCTTGTAATTAGAAGACTTTTCTGTTGGGAAGCTATAGAATAACATATCAGCCAAGTCTTAATGTTTGTTGTTTGTTTTTTTTTTAAATATCATCCTACAATTGTTGTTTAGCAGGCAAACTCCACTACCATTTGCCATATTTGGAGGAGCCAATCTGGACTTTAGTTTGCAGACATCAAGGCTAACCATGGTCATAATTTTAGTTAAAAAAAAAATCACATGCTTTAATCTATTAGAGCAATGCTGTAATGCTTATGTTTTGGGATGCAGAGCACTGCTGGTCGCAAAGCAGAAACTGCCACTAATCCAATCAGCAGTGTCCGTTTAGGACCAGCAGTGCTCTGGGGGTTCCGAGCGCGACTTTAACTAAGTGATTAACCCTTTTGCAGCTGTTAAAGACAGATTACTACAACTCTGCTAGTGTCAAAGGACCAGTAAATACAGGTGATTTGCATAAACAACAAATGCATAATAAAAAGACAATACAATAGAACTATGTCTGATAATCTGATCTTTAAATTAGTAGTAGATTTTTTATGACAAGTTATGTCTATTTCCACTCCTCCTGTACCATGTGACAGCCATCAGCCAATCACAAATGCATATATTCTGTTAATTCTTGCACAAGCTGAGTAGGAGCTGGGGACTCAAAAAGTGTAAATATAAAAAGAATGTGCAGATTTTGTTCAAGGGACAGTATAAACCAATTTTTATATAACTGCATGTTATAGACACTACTATAAAGAAGAATATGCACAGATACTGATCTAAAAAAGTATAAAACTTTTAAAACTTACTTAGAAGCTCTGAGTTTAGCACAGTTGATGAGGTTAGTCTAGGACACTCAGTGAAAGGGGCTTCCCCCCTTCCCTGAAAAGACAGATTACACAAACAGGAGCCAGCAGGAGTCTGTAAACGCATATATACATCTGATACTTTTGGGCTTGGTAAGGAGTCTGAAAATCAGCACAATGTTTTTAAAAAATAAGCAAAACTATACATTTTTACAAATCACTCCCAGATGGGCTATATGAATGGATCATCTACAAAACATTTATGCAAGGAAAACTCTAGTATACAATGTTCCTTTAATGGAAGGAAATTAGAAAGTTGTTTAAAATTGCATTCTCTAAGAGAACCCTGAAAGTTTAGTTTTCACATGAGTGCCCCTTTAAAATGACATGCTCTAACAGATTAGAGCGTGTTATGTTAACACTATAAAGGCTCTTTAAAGGGACATTCAACTCTAACATTTTTATTGTTTAAAAAGATTGATAATCTCTTTATTACCCATTCCACAGTTTTACATAAACAACACTGTTATATTAATACACTTTTTACCTCTGTGATTGTCACGGCTAAGTAGGAGTTAACCGCTTGTTCAGGTGTGTCTCCTGATAATCTTACTGCCCCTTTAAATATGTAATATATATGAGTTTTATATGTAGCCTTTTAAGTTACATTGGAGGAAAATACCAGGAATATAATCTCCCAAAACAGAGTAAGGCACAATAATATGGTAAGCAGAATAGTGTAGCAATAATGCCTTAGTTATACCAGGCAGGCGATAAACAGTTAATGCAGTGAAAGCACAAACAGAGATAAGCTGCAATTGATTAAGGCAGGCTGTTAGTACAAGCAAGCTGAATAGGCAGTCTGATATTACAAGCAAGCTGAAACAATTCTGAGCAGGTTACTCACAGAGTCCGGTTACCAAGTTAAGATTTTTGTTAGCAAAACAGACAGGAGAGAAAACACCTTACCAGATTCAGTTCTTTAGGAGAGGTGAGTGTTACCAGAGTCTGCAGCTGAGAGCGGGTTGAGAAGCAAGATGCAGGGAAAACAATGTCCTCAGTTAGTGCAAGGAAAGTATTTAGTTGTAATGGAGTGCTTCAGAGCTGGAGAAGGAGATTAGCAAACTTCTTCAATAAACCAGCAATGAAGCAGAGGAAGTGGGGCATTTTATGCAAAACAGAAAATGAGGTAACTGCTTTGTTAAGGTGGACATGTAATAATAAGAGAATGCCTTCTTAAGGTGGAAATGAACATGACATACTCCCCCTGAAAAGAGACCTCAAGGAAGGTGTCACGGTGCAGGGCGGTCTGGGTTCCGACGGTGGAAGAGGGACACCAAACGGTCAGAAGAAAGGTTGGAAGCGGGTTCCCACAAATCCTCAGATGAATCAAATCCAGCCCATCGCACCAAATACTGTAGAGATCTGTGGTGCTGTCTAGAGTCCAGAATCGACTGCACCTCATATTCAGGATCTGGTTGGGGTGGAGACGCTGGATGGACTAGGTCCGGAGTGGATGGGTGACACGGTTTTATCAATGAGACGTGGAATGTAGGACGAATACGGTATTGTGGAGGCAGTTGTAACGTTACAGTCATGGGGGTTGTTTATCGCCACTATGCTGAAGGGTCCTATGAATAATTTGTTTAGTTTTCTTTTAGTGTTTGGTATTCTGAGGTTTTTTTTGTAGCCAACCAAACTCTTTGACCAACTGTATATACAGGATGGGACCTGTGTCGGAGATCATAATACTTCTTTTGAGTTGCTTGAGATTGTTTAATATTGTCCTGAATGATGGTGAAGGTCTGGTTAATGGTGTTGACTAGGTCATTAACTTGGAGGTTGCGAGAATCAGAAGTCGAGAAAGGGTGAAACCGTGGATGCATACCTGAGTTGATGTAGAAGGGAGAGAATCCGGTGGAGGTATTGGAGGTGTTGTTATACGCAAATTCTGCAAAACTGAGATATTCAGCCCAGGAATCCTGCTTGTGGGAACAGAAACAGCGGAGATACTGTTCGAGCCATTGATTTGTGTTTTCACATTGCCCATTCATTTGTGGGTGGTAAGCTGTTGACAGGTGTTGTTGCATGTATAGAGCAGTGCAGAGAGACCGCCAAAATTTCGATGTGAACTGACTTCCCCGATCACTTAGGACAGCTGTTGGAACACCATGTAGCCATACAATTTCCTTGAGGAACAGTTCTGCTGTTTTCTGTGCGGTGGGTAGAGATTTCATAGGGAAGAAATGAGCCATCTTGGAGAATAAATCCACGACAACATATATTACAGTAAAGCCTGATGAGTTCGGGAGGTCCACAATGAAATCCATGGAAACAGAGTACCATGGTCTTTCAGGAACCGGCAGTGGTTGTAGTAAGCCTAGTGGCTTTTTGTGTGAAGGTTTCGATGTGGAGCAGGTTATGCACGCGGTAACATACGTTTTCACTGACTTCCTCATAGCTGGCCACCAAAAGGATCTTTGTAGTAGGTCATATGTCTTGTGAATGCCAAGGTGACCTGCTAGAGGTAAATCATGTGAAAGGCTTAGGACTTTATTGCGTAGAGTGGGTGGAACATACTTCTTAATTCCGTAGTGATAAATACCTTGTGAATCAGGACTTAGAAGTTCATAAGGCAGGGTGGCATCCTGTTGTGTCAACATTTCGTGTTGATACTGTGTCAAGAAGGCGAGAATGTTGGAACCAGGCACTACTGTGGAGGGTTGTGGTGTACAGGTGAGTTTGTAATCTTTACGTGAGAGGGCTTCCCCCTTCCCGTTCTTTGTCCCTGGCCGGTATGTAATGGTGTAATTAAAGAGAAGTATAAGTTCCAGCGTAATTGTCGGGCAGATAGAGTTTGGTTTGTTTGGAGGTACTGTATATTTTTGTGGTCTGTAAAAATGGCAATAGGGTGTTCCGCACCCTCCAGTAGATGTCTTTATTGATCAAATGATACCTTTATGGCCAGGAGTTCCTTTTCTCCAACCGGATAGTTTAGTTCTGGTGGAGTGAGGAGTCTTGAATAATATGAGACGGGATGCAGGGGATCTTGGGGGGATCTCCTTTGTGAGAGGATGGATGCAATGGCATGGTTTGAGGCGTCTACCTCAAGCATGAAATGGTAAGAAGTATCAGGAATTTTTAAAACTGGGGATGTGACAAAACACAACTTGAGATGGTCAAAGCTTTGTTACAAGTCTCATTCCAACAGAATGTGGAAGAACTTTTTGTCAAATTAGAGAGGTTTTGTTATGGTGGCGAAATTATATATAAAGCACCTATAAAAATTGTCGAAACCCAGGAACCTTTGTACGTCCTTTTTATTTTTGGGTATAGGCCATTGTTGTACTGCAGATATTTTGTTTTCTTCCATCTTGACCTCATTTTGGTTAATGATGTAACCTAAAAATGAAATTTGTCTAGAGTGGAATATACATTTTTCAAGTTTAACGCATAAACTATGATTTCTGAGTCTGGAAAGTACAATTCTTACATGTTTGACATGGTCTAGGAAATTACTAGAGTATATGAGGATATCGTCCAGGTACACAACTAGGAATGTATCGAGGAAGATGTAATTTATAAAGTTCTGGAATGTCGCCGGTGCGTTGCATAAACCGAAAGGCATAACTATATACTCATAGAGACCGTAACGGGTCCTAAATGCAGTCAGCCATTTGTCACTAGACCTTATTCTCACAAGGTTATAGGCACCTCTTAAGTCTAGTTTGGTAAAAAACTTAGCGCCTCTTAACCTCTCTATTAACTCTGGAATAAGAGGTAGGGGGTATCTGTTTTTACATGTACGCTTATTAAGTTCCCTATAGGTGAGGTGGAGGGTCGAATAAACCCCTTTTTTAAGTTATCATTTATGTAATCTTTCAGGTGGGATAACTCAGGTTTTGAGAGAGGGTAGATACGACCATAGGGAACTGTAGCGCCAGGTAAGAGATCTATAGGACAATCGTATGGTCTGTGAGGGGGGAGTGTTTCTGCACTCTTTTTATCAAAAACATCAGAGAAATCAAGGTATTGCTCTGGTATTTTAGATGGAAGTGTAGTCAGTAGTGTGGAAGTGGGAGAACAAGTGGTGGTACAGAATTGAGAGGGAAAAGATAGGTAGAGATCTTCCCAATGAATTAGTGGTTGGTGGAAGCGAAGCCAAGAAATACCCAGAACTATGGAGTAGATAGGAGAAGAGATAATATCAAATGACAAGGATTCTGTATGACCAGTAGTTGTTGTGAGAATAAGAGGGACAGTTTGATGTGTAACAGGACCAGATGGCAAATTAAATCAATAACTCTAAGAGGCAGGGGGTTGCTTTTAAGGAAGAAAGGAATTGTATTGCTTTTGACCAGGTCAATGTCAATGAAATTGCCCCAGGCACCCGTGTCCACTATGGCATCAATCCTGAGGCTGTGATGGTCCCACTGTAGAGACAATGGTAGGATTATATTGTTAACACTTCCTGTTTTGGAATAGAAACAATGTGTATAGAAACTAGACTTACTCATCTTCTGTTTGGCTAGGAGAGGGCAATCCTTTACTAGGTGATTGTGTGCTGCTCAATACATAAATAAGTTAAGGGATCTGCGCCTGGATCTTTCTTGGGCAGACAGTGGTCCCTTTATGAAACCTATGTCCATAGGCTGATCAGTAGTTGAGGAGTGAGTGGGTATGTTAGATATTGCTTTACGTACTGGGTAAGTGGCAAGTGTCTTTTCTAGCTTTCTTTCTCTCAAGCGTCTATCGATGCTGATAGAGGTAACGTACAGGTCCTCTAGGTGTTCTGGTACACCAATTCTGGACAGTTCGTCTTTTATATCGTCTGAGAGACCCAGTCTAAACTGTTTTTTCAGGGAAATGTCATTCCACAAAGAATCCCTAGCCCAGATCTTAAACTGGGTGATGTACTGCTCGACTGGGTTCTTGTGTTGTTTGAGACTCCTGAGTTTACTATTAGTGGTCAGCTGGCGGTAGGGATCATCATACAGATTTGATAATGTATCTATGAAAGAACTTAGTGAATTAAGGATGGGATCCTGACTCTCATATAAAGAATCAGCCCAGGCACAAGGCTCACCTCTCATATATGACAGAATGGTGAGTACTTTGGTCATATCGTTAGGATATGTCTTTGGTCTTAATTTGAATAGTAACAAACATGCATTTCTAAACTGCTTGAAAGTGGTTCTGCCCCCAGAGAATGTTTCTGGGAGTGATACCTGGGGTTCACTAGAGTGGTCACCACTAGACCCTTTGGCTGTGAGGGCTTCTCTTAAGCAAGCCCTAAGATTCTGGTTCTCTACCTGCAATTCCCTAAAGGCTTGAGACAAATTATCCATGCGTTGATTCAAAGAGTGTAACTGTGGTGAATAATCTGTAGGTTCCATTTTAGTGCAGTAACCCTTTTATTTATTTTAAGGCTGGTTTATTATGTCACGGCTAAGTAGGAGTTAACCGCTTGTTCAGGTGTGTCTCCTGATAATGTTACTTCCCCTTTAAATATGTAATATATATGAGTTGGATATGTAGCCTTTTAAGTTAGATTGGAGGAAAATACCAGGAATATAATCTCCCAAAACAGAGTAAGGCACAATAATATGGTAAGCAGAATAGTGTAGCAATAATTTCTTAGTTATACCAGGCAGGCGATAAACAGTAAATGCAGTGAAAGCGCAAACAGAGAGAAGCTGCAATTGATTTAGGCAGGTTGTTAGTACAAGCAAGCTGAATAGGCAGTCTGATATTACAAGCAATCTGAAACAATTCTGAGCAGATTACTCACAGTGTCCGGTTACCAAGTTAAGATTTTTGTTAGCAGAACAGACAGGAGAGAAAACACCTTACCAGATTCAGTTCTTTAGGAGAGGTGAGAGTTACCAGAGTCTGCAAAAAAGAAAATAAAAAGGAAAACAAAATCCTAAAAAAAAAATATCTGGGATAATCTAATTAATGGGCTCAATTGCAATTTAGAAAAACTCATCTCCACACACAGATTCAATCAATATGCACAATGCATTTGTAAATATAGGCATCATACCATTGGGATATAGACTTTGTATATTCTTTCAGAGAGTACTGTTTACTCCCACCATCCCAAGTAAATATTCGCTTAAGTAGGGGCACACAATGTACCTATCGCTGTGGGAGTGTAAGGCAGTAGCACGCTATCTGAAGAAAGAAACAAATATGAAGGATGAAACTAGGGAGTTTTTCATCAGGTTGCTCAAATTTGTGTTGGAACATAATTATTGCGTTTTTGATGATAGATTGTATTTGCAGGTTAGGGGCACAGTGATGGGTACATCGTGTGTCCCTACTTACGTGAATATTTACTTGGGATGGTGGGAGGAAACAGTAGTTAATTATGACTCTCTGAAAGAATATACAAAGTGTATATCCCACTGGTCCAGATACATTGATGATGTGTTCTTTGTATGGAACAGACCAGTGGAGAGACTGCAGGATTTCATAAAAGAATTCAACTCCAATCCATTTGGTCTTTATCTAACATATACAGCAGATAAAGAAAAAGTGGAGTTTCTTGATCTTGTTATTAGAAACATTAATGATAAATTGGAAACAGATTCTTATAGGAAACCAACAGCTAAAAATAATACTCTGTATGCAGAGACCAGTCACCATCCATCTACAATAAAAGGGTTGCCAGTTGGGGAATATCTTCATATTAGAAGAAATTGCTCCACATATGAATCTTTCAAAATAGCAGCACAAGACTTACGAGATAGACTATTACTTAGGGGCTATTCACGGAAATCCCTAGCCAGGGCATATCAGAAAGCCTGAAATAAAGATAGGAGTGAATTGTTGAAACCTAAAGTGAGAGTTACAACTAACCCCATTAGATTTATCTCCACATACTCCCCTGAAAGTTCTCAGATTAAAAATATATTTTCCAAACATTGGCATGTATTAAAGGCTGATGAACAGCTGAAAACTTTGGTCGCAGATAACCCTATGTTCACCTTTAGGAGATCAAAAAATATAAGGGACTACCTAACAAGCAGTCACTTTAATAGAAATGCCAAAAAAAACTATTTATAAAGACTCAGTCCAATGTGGCTCATGTAAAGTCTGCCAGCATATGGTAAAAAAGAAGGCAATAAAGGATAGATTCAATAAAACATGTTTTTTTTAATGATTACATTAATTGTAAAAGTACAAATGTCATGCATTGTATCTTCTATAGATGCAACATTTTTTACGTAGGCATGACAACAAGGTCACTCGTTACAAGAATCACAGAACACTTGAGCAATGTTAGGAAAGCTAAAAAAGATGTTGAGAAAGACAAAAAAATCACCAGTGTTGCGAGACACTTTCTGCAACACCTTAATGGTGATACAAGAGCTTTAAGATATTGGGGTTTGGAAAATTGAAACCAGGCATCAAGGGAGGAGAGTGTGAAAATCAGCTGCTTAAACAAGAAACCAAGTGGATTTTTAGTTTGGATTGCGTGATGCCCAAGGGCATGAATGAATCCAAGAACTACTGGGTGTTCCTGTGAATGTGTGGTGTATGATTTTTTACACTAGTATATGCCACTCATTTATACAATAGGTATGTTGGGGTTATAATTTCCTAATCCTGTATGTTTACTATGGAAATGGGACAAAAACGTCTACACAATGTTCGCAAAAGTTTACCTACGGGTTAGGGACATTGGTAGAATACGCGATTGATATGTTTAAAAAAAATATTATCGTGGACTAATATACGCATATCGAGATTTACATGCTAGAATATGTTAGATATGAGCAATAGATGTAACCAATTAATCCTTTTGTGTAAGACCCAATGGGAGAAGTCCGATCAGACACACACCCTCGAACAGCCCAATTGCAGTATAAGATGATTGTACAGGCCGGCACATGATTCTGCAAAGAATAGATAACATGCACAGAGTTATATGGTTTCTAGGTAAAAGTGTAACAGTATTACCCAATTAGGCCAGTGCCTTAAGTACACACCCAGAATTTGAGCAATCACTAATCTGGAATGGTGCTAGGGGAGGGGTATATGACGCAAAGCGTCTGGATTGGTTGGATTGTTATTTTTATTGTGTGTAATGTCCCTGTGTAAGGAATCCGTTTCATCTTTTCCTTTCTACCAGCCTGTCACATGATGTGTCTAGTCACTACCAATTGTCTACTTAAGTTTTAACCACACCTTAAACAGGTGCTTAGGTATTGTGCTTTCAAGCTGAACTCAGCCTTGCCAGTGTTCTTATTGAGATTCGCTATTATCATATTTGGATTACATATCATTCTATTACTTGGATTACGATTATCATTGTGTGTTCACCAGGATTAAACTACCTTTTAACCACCAAGCTCTAAATAACTGGACCCTGGTTTCCGCCAAACTTCCTCCTGTACACATAACTTTCGGGTCAAGTACAGATCTTCTGATAACTTCTGCTATCCCCTTAACGTCTTCTGCATCTTATTGATAAGCTTTTCCAGCAGAGGGAATTGCGACATCGGCTTAACCGCAGCAGTCTAGCTGAACCGATCCTGTTACGGAGTAAAGATACGCCCCCCCCGGCTGAAAATAAACCTTACTCGCAAACAGCGATTCACAGCCTCACTACACCACCAGCAGCAGAGCAGCGGATCTCTCACCCTCTGACACTTTCCTGCAGCTTTCCTGTTACTAACAGCGCGGATCAACAAAGCTCTATTCCGCTGCCTATGTGAACACTTCACTTGCAATTACGGTTGCATACTGTCTCCACTTCCTACCTCAGATTAACAAAGTCAGCCACCATAGGTTGCAGCTGCTTGTCAGGTTTAACACTTGTCAGTATTCTGCTATTGTTTATTTCCTGATCTTGCTATTGGGGTTAATGCATTGCTTCACAAGTATAAGTTGCACCAAGTAGATTCTTTGCTCTGCAACACTTAGATAAATCATAACAACTATTCACTGAAGCATATCTGGACTACATTTTGTGATAGTTAATTTGCTAAGTGATACATTCACAATAGTTATAATCAAGTCTGCAGTTGAGATCCCCAATATTAAAGGGACACTGAACCCAATTTTTTTTATTGATTCAGATATAGCATGCGATTTTGATAAACTTTATAATTTTCTCCTATTATCAATTTTTCTTCATTCACTTGCTATCTTTATTTAAAAAAGAAGGCACCTAAGCATCTTTTTTGGTTCAGTACTCTGGACAGCACTTTTTTATTGGTGGATGAATTTATCCACCAATCAGCAAGAATAACCCAAGTTACAGGGAGTGCAGAATTATTAAGCAAGTTGTATTTTTGAGGATTAATTTTATTATTGAACAACAACCATGTTCTCAATGAACCCAAAAAACTCATTAATATCAAAGCTGAATATTTTTGGAAGTAGTTTTTAGTTTGTTTTTAGTTTTAGCTATTTTAGGGGGATATCTGTGTGTGCAGGTGACTATTACTGTGCATAATTATTAGGCAACTTAACAAAAAACAAATATATACCCATTTCAATTATTTATTTTTACCAGTGAAACCAATATAACATCTCAACATTCACAAATATACATTTCTGACATTCAAAAACAAAACAAAAACAAATCAGTGACCAATATAGCCACCTTTCTTTGCAAGGACACTCAAAAGCCTGCCATCCATAGATTCTGTCAGTGTTTTGATCTGTTCACCATCAACATTGCGTGCAGCAGCAACCACAGCCTCTCAGACACTGTTCAGAGAGGTGTACTGTTTTCCCTCCTTGTAAATCTCACATTTGATGATGGACCACAGGTTCTCAAAGGGGTTCAGATCAGGTGAACAAGGAGGCCATGTCATTAGATTTTCTTCTTTTATACCCTTTCTTGCCAGACACGCTGTGGAGTACTTGGACGCGTGTGATGGAGCATTGTCCTGCATGAAAATCATGTTTTTCTTGAAGGATGCAGACTTCTTCCTGTACCACTGCTTGAAGAAGGTGTCTTCCAGAAACTGGCAGTAGGACTGGGAGTTGAGCTTGACTCCATCCTCAACCAGAAAAGGCCCCACAAGCTCATCTTTGATGATACCAGCCCAAACCAGTACTCCACCTCCAACTTGCTGGCTTCTGAGTCGGACTGGAGCTCTCTGCCCTTTACCAATCCAGCCACGGGCCCATCCATCTGGCCCATCAAGACTCACTCTCATTTCATCAGTCCATAAAACCTTAGAAAAATCAGTCTTGAGATATTTCTTGGCCCAGTCTTGACGTTTCAGCTTGTGTGTCTTGTTCAGTGGTGGTCGTCTTTCAGCCTTTCTTACCTTGGCCATGTCTCTGAGTATTGCACACCTTGTGCTTTTGGGCACTCCAGTGATGTTGCAGCTCTGAAATATGGCCAAACTGGTGGCAAGTGGCATCTTGGCAGCTGAACGCTTGACTTTTCTCAGTTCATGGGCAGTTATTTTGCGCCTTGGTTTTTCCACACGCTTCTTGCGACCCTGTTGACTATTTTGAATGAAACGCTTGATTGTTCGATGATCACGCTTCAGAAGCTTTGCAATTTTAAGAGTGCTGCATCCCTCTGCAAGATATCTCACTATTTTTGACTTTTCTGAGCCTGTCAAGTCCTTCTTTTGACCCATTTTGCCAAAGGAAAGGAAATTGCCTAATAATTATGCACACCTGATATAGGGTGTTGATGTCATTAGACCACATCCCTTCTCATTACAGAGATGCACATCACCTAATATGCTTAATTGGTAGTAGGCTTTCGAGCCTATACAGCTAGGAGTAAGACAACATGCATAAAGAGGATGATGTGGTCAAAATACTCATTTGCCTAATAATTCTGCACTCCCTGTATTCACCAAAAATGGGCCGGCATCTAAACTTACATTCTTGCATTTCAAATAAAGATACCAAGAGAATGAAGAAAATTTGATAATAGGAGTACATTAGAAAGTTACTTAAAATTGCATGCTCTATCTGAATCACGAAAGATAAAATTTGGGTTCAGTGTCCCTTTAACTTAGTCTTACACCCTGGCACCTGAAGCTGACGTCTGCAGCTATCGGCCAGGAAACAGAGGGACAATATCACTGTTTTTCTTTAAGTGGTGGTGGCCATTTGGCAGGATTACCTGCTTTCTATAACAATATTTACTTATTAAAGGTTAAGTTTTATACCTGTATATATTCTCAATAGAGGAAGAGTACTAGAATAACTCTTTTCTTTCTCCCCAGTTCTTTTGGGGTTTGTTGAAAATTGTATTTATTAGAGGGTAGTACCAGTCCTGTTCGTTATTAGTAGGTCCATTATTTCTCTATAACACTGTATCATAGTGCCAGTTTAATTTCTTCTTTTTGTAGATTAATATAACGCAATAATTGTGTGATTAGATATCAATCTCCATTTAAACATATAAATATTTCTCTGGCTCTGTCTTGTGGGAACATGAGAGCAGACTTTGATTCCTGCCTCTTGCACAATATAAGATAAGTATTTATAGGTGAGGAGAAATAGCAGGGCAGCGTGGGAAGACAGAAAAAGAAACATAGAGGAAGAAGAGAGAAGGCGCAGGACTGAAAGAAAATAATTAAAATACGTGAAAAAGAAACGTGATATAAAAAGCAAAGTGAGTTGTAATGCAAATGGTCTGCAAAGAGGAGTGTGAGGGAGATGAAGAGGGAAAAAAGATTTTGAAAGTGAAGCAACAAAGAGAATACAAAATAGTGTTGGTTTTATATAACGCTGTATATTCTGTATCTATATAAAGGTGTTAATCACCAGCTTATATTGAGTTTATATGATGTATATTCTGTATCTATATAAAGGTGTTAATCACCAGCTTATATAGAGTTTATATGTTTTTTCCACTTTCAGATGCTACAGGCTGTGTGGATAGTTATTTTGCTTATAGGGACTGTGAATGGTGAGAAATATCGATCTGTCTCATTGTCTCTTTGTCTCTCTGTTTACTGTGTCTTTTTGGCTCTCTGTCCCTTTGTCTCTCTGTTTACTGTGTCTTTTTGTCTCTCTGACTCTTTGTCTCTCTGTCTTCTATCTGTCTTGTTGTCTCTTTGTCTCTCTGTCTAATGTCTTTCTACTATCTGTCTCGTTGTCTCTCTGTCTACTCTCTGTATTGTCTCTTTGTCTCTCTGTCTCGTTGTCTCTCTGTCTCTTTCTCTCTCTGTCTACTCTCTATCTCATTTTCTCTTTGCCTCTATGTCTACTGTCTGTCTCATTGTTTCTCTGTCTCTTTCTCTCTCTGTCTACTATCTATCTCAATTTCTCTTTGTCTCTATGTCTACTATCTGTCTCATTGTCTTTCTGTCTACTATCTGTCTAGTTGTCTCTCTGTCTCTCTATCTACTGTCTGTCTCTTTGTTTATCTGTCTTTTATCTGTCTCATTGCCTCTTTGTCTCTCTGTCTACTATCTGTCATTGTCTCTTTCTCTCTCTGTCTACTGTCCCGTTGTCTCTCTGTCTCTTTCTCTCTCTGTCTACTACCTGTCGCGTTGTCTCTCTTTCTCTCTCTGTCTATCTGTCTTGTTGTCTCTGTGTTTTTCTTTCTACTATCTGTCTCATTGTCTCTTTGTTTCTCTCTCTACTATCTATCTATCTTCGGTCTGTCTATCTTTCTATCTATCATATATCTATCTATCATCTATCTATCTATCGATCTATCTATTTATCTCTAGCCCTGTAGAGCAAATATATGAAAATACAATTAATTCTTTGCTTGGATCTTTAATAGGGAATGAAGTCTGTTTTGAAAGAATTGGCTGTTTCACAAACAATGTCCCATGGTCTGGAACTCTAGAGAGGCCAATCCCAGCATTACCTTGGTCACCAATACTAATAAACACTCACTTTCTGTTGTACACTAGAGACAATCCTGACAACTTCCAAGTAAGTCATCATGGTAACTGTAAAATTAAAAATTATGTGATACAATTATATAATTTAATATGTGACAAACACAGAGGCATATTCTGGGATCATTTGGTTATTTAACTTGATATTTTTGATAATTTTAAATTAACTTCCATCAAATTTACTTTACTTTATTCTGTTAAAGGGACAGTCTACTCCAGGATTTTTAATGATTAACCAACGGTTATATTAAAACACTTTTTACCTCTTTGATTACCTTGTATCTAAGCCTCTGCAGACTGCCCCATTATTTCAGTTCTTTGACAGACTTGCACTTTAGCCAATCAGTATTCACTCATAAATAACTAAAGGGGAGTGAGCACAATGGTATCTATATGGCACTAGCACTATCTAGCTGTGGAAAACTGTCAAATGCATTCAGATAAGAGACGGCCTTCAAGGGCTTAGAAATTAGCATATGAGCCTACCTAGATTTAGCATTCAACTAAGAATACCAAGAGAACAAAGCTAATTTGATGATCAAAAAATATTGAAAAATTATTCAAATTGACATGCCCTATCTGAATCATGAAAGTTTAATTTTGACTAGACTGTCCCTTTAATATCCTTTGTTGAAAAGCATATGTGCATATCCTCTGCCTTAACAATGCAATACTGGAAGCTAGATGGCAATTGGTGGCTACACACATATGATTTTTTGTCATTGGCTCACCAGATCTGTTATTCTAGATCCCCGTAGTGCATTGCTGCTCTGGAGCTGACTTTAACTATGTGGTTGATCACAATCTGTTATAAAAATGTATTAAATTATTTATCTACAAAAATCCCTAATAATGGTGATTTTCTGCTGAAAATGAAGACCTGAAGTTAAATGTACCCTTGATTTTTCAACAGTTACATTTTCTTGACACTACTGTGTATAAGAAGACAAGAAGTTAACAACAGATATTTATAGTAAACCTACTGATTGAAATACACTGTTATACTTTAAAAGCTTTCATCCATAAAAGGGTGTTTAATGCAATCCCAATAAGTCAGTTTTGCAGAACTATTTGTAATGTGAAAGACAAAGAGCTTCAGGAAGTGAGATTGGGTCAAATGGCAAAAATTCTAGATAGGGGCTATCCAATGGAGCTAGTGACACAATGTAAGGAAGATTCCCTAAATAAAAATGCCAAAACAAGAAATGAAGACATGAATAAGAATAGGTTGTTTTTTTCTACTGAATTTAATGATTATAGTGATAGGATTACATAAGTCCATAAAAAACATTGGTATCTTCTTAGCAATTCCCTCCCTAGTGTCATTGAATTACAATCCCTTAAAAGGGTAAAAAACATTAAACATACACTGGTACATGTAGATGTAGGGAGTAATAAATTGAGAGGTATCAACTATTTGACTACACCTAAAAAAGGCACAAATCCGTGCCTAGGTTGTAATTCCATGATTAAAGGGAAGTACATTGCTCAAACCAATGATAATATAAATATAGAAACTAAGGGATTTTTCACACGTGACATGGAATATGTGGTGTATCTTCTTAAATGGCCGTTTTGGCGGGGCTATGTGGGGGAAACTATTCGCCCCGTTAAGGATAGAATCAGTGCACATAAATCCAGTACCAGGAATAAAGATATGATATTGCCAGTGTTAGCCCATTTTACCACAGCAGGACACACAGTCATTCAGCTGAGATTCCAAGTGATTGATCACATACCACAATTAAGGAGGAGGAGGTAATAGAGAGCTAATATTGAAGAAAAGAGAAGTAAGGTGGGTACATTATCTGGACATTTTACATCCTATAGGCTTGAACAAAGATTATGATTTGCATTTGTTTTTGTAATGTTTTTATAATTTTGATTTATTTCTCGTGATATATATTTTTCAAGTACTTTGGGAACTTGTACATGATATATTTTGGAGAATTGTTCTTGTTTTTAAACAAATATTATTGTAATCTACAGGTGGAGATCCAATTTTTTTTTACATCTACTAGATGGCATATGTTACAAGAAAGGGTTAAACAGTTAAGCACAGGTGCTATAAATTAAGGATGTTACCTATGTTTTACAGCATAAATAAGGGCTATGTAGGCCCAAAATGTAGCTGTTTGATTTATCTTCTGTCACTTCAATAAAGGATGTTATCCTAAAGAAACAGTGCTGGGATACTTCTTTACTATTTTTTGTATTTAAGGGCTTGCAGGACCCTTACATTTCCCCTGCACTCAGATAAAATATTGGATCCACACTGGCTTTATAGTGCTGTACCTATCTTCTTGGACTATATACTGTATTTACATACATACAAATACATCTTTAGCAATGTATCTGTATGTATCTCTATGTGTTAAAGTACTTTGGCTGCTTTTTTTTTCTAACACCCGAGATCTTATATCTTTGATCCCTTATAACATTTTGTGCAATATTTGTTTTTAATAATGTTTATTAGACAGTGTTATTATGAGTGTAACTGTACTTTGTAATGTATTTTTGATGTGTTTTGTGCAACTTTTTAGTTTCAGAAAACAGGTAACCACAGTTCTGAGAACGTGGTAAGAATTGAAACGTAAATTCTTGCGAAAAGACAATAACGCTTGCGCAAAATCATTTGCACCTCACGTGTAATCTAGCCCTATATGTTTTAATGTGTAAGAGTATTTTATTATTGCACTATTACTTGTATATAAACATGGGGGACATTCATAATGCTGCCAGACTTTAATAAATTGACCCCCTAGACTTTAATGGGGATTTTCTGTAGAAAATAATTAGATAAATTGTGATTGACCCCTAATATTTGTCTCCTTGCTTATGGGTTAAACATATATGGGCCAATCACAATTCATTAGAAAAACATATCTAATCATTTTCAGCAGAAAATCACCATTATTAGAGATTTTTGTAGATAAATAATTTAATAAATTTTTGTAACAGATTGAGATCAACCACATAGTGAAAGTCAGCTCCAGAGCAGCAATGCACTACTGGGAGCTAGAATAACAGATCTGGTGAGCCAATGACAAAAATCATATGTGTGTAGCCACCAATTGCCATCTAGCTTCCAGTAGTGCATTGTTAAGGCAGAGGATATGCACATATGCTTTTCAACAAAGGATATTAAAGGGACAGTCTAGTCAAAATTAAACTTTAATGATTCAGATAGGGCATGTCAATTTGAATAATTTTTCAATATTTTTTGATCATCAAATTTGCTTTGTTCTCTTGGTATTCTTAGTTGAATGCTAAACCTAGGTAGGCTCATATGCTAATTCTAAGCCCTTGAAGGCCGCCTCTTATCTGAATGCATTTGACAGTTTTCCACAGCTAGATAGTGCTAGTGCTATATAGATACAAAGACAAGTGGTGCATCGGGATCTGTTTGTATTCTTGCAATGTGTAAGTCTGTAGTCCCACAGTCATAAGAATCCCTAGCAAAAATATCCTTGTACTCCATCAGGAGTTCTCGCAGCTGTTGGCGTTCATCATCGCTGGAACAGCCATTAGCTAAGGATATTTGCTCTTTGACTATTTGCTGAAATCCTGGGAAGATTTCAGGCTGTCCTATTTCATAGGCCTCTTTTAACCTAGAGGTGAGATCCCCTTGATTATAATTTACATTGCCCCCATGACTCTGGGTATTGGGGTAATCTTGCTGTTTGATCGGCTGATCAAATACTAGAGAGGCTTCTTCAATTTTACACATGCCTTCCTTTGAGCTGAAGGGATAAATAGACTGAATAGTAAATAGACCCTTTGGTATAGAGGCAAAGGATTTTTCTTTTAATTGTTCTTCAGTTAAGTATCCTTCAGGTATTAGCCCAGTTATATTATTCTGGAATCCAAAAGTGTAATAACTTGATTCCAGCGCATATCCTAAGGTAGTCTCCTTGGATAAGTTTATATCCTGTGGGGTCATGTTATGTACAATAACATGTATTAGAATAGTTCCAATATTTACCAAAGGAGTATAGGTCATTTTGATACCCAGATTTTGTTTTCTATGGGAAAGGCAAATTAGTGTTTCAGAAGTTTTAACTTCTGACCTCTCTTTACCTGTAATGGTAAAAGGAATTTATCAGTCCCAGCAGGAATTATAACATTGTTAGACACCTGCATATTCACAGCATATGGCATTTGCTGGTTTGATTTCAGGGCTGCATTTTCATCCTCAAATATCTCAGGGTCCCCCTTTAACCTGTTTCAGAGGCAAAAGTTAATTAAATCTACTTGTATGGCATATCTATGTAAGAGATCATTGCCAATGTATATTTGATTATGGGGAGTATTTACAACTAAAAACAGGTGCTTTGCTGATCTATTACCTATAGAGATAGATAATAAACATTTAGCTGTGATATTATAGCTTTCAAACCTGTCATCCAGGCCATGGACACAGTGGTCTTGAGGAGAAAGATATTTAATCACTTTAGGTTCAGCTATCTGCGCTTTGCTTATATAGCTAGCTTCCTGTTTTAAGTTCAATTTAGCATATTTGGTTTTCCCAAGGTCATGCACTTGTATAGGGATAAATAGATCCTCTTTAACTCTCTCAATTCCTGTGAGGTATTGAGTGTGGCCTTCTCCCTTAGGTATTTTATGATCCCCCTTGTGGAGAGATATGGTTAATACATTGCCGTCTAAGGAAATATTCGCTATCTTTCAAGGCGAATTTTAAAAGTATTACCATTAGAGCCACTTAAAGGAGTCTGATCATCTATTTGTAGGATAGTGACTTCAGGTATAGAGTTATTCCTGAAATGAATCTCCACAGCATCTGGCTTCTCTTCCACCATGTGACAGTTATGTTGTGTGTGAGATATGCCGGATCGCTCATAATTTAATTGGCCGTTTTACTTGTGACCAAATTACATTATTTATGCAATCAATTATGGTGCTTAATCGCTTCAATAGATCACTTCCAGTTATTAAACGATCAGTGGGTAGATCCACTATAATGACAGGGTGTCTTATGACCCAGTTCCCCAGCCTCACTTTTAACCATGCAGTACCATTTTAGGTTTGTGGATTGTTAGCTCATTTAGCTGTGTGTAGTACCCGTGGGATAAAATAGTTGCCTGAGATCCAGTATCAATTAATCCCATGATAGGGTTGGAGACTGAATCCTGCAGCTCAGCTAATAGATAATATCTCCCTGCAGTTTCTATCATTTCACACATAAAACTGGTGTGGTTACACAATTGTGGGCTTCGCCGCGTGTTACCTGAATACGCCATGTTACCTGATGCAGAAGATATTTCACTCTTACCGGTCCCCTCTATGATAGGGTTGACTGGGTTCTTGTGTACTGAATATGTGGAAATAAGGTTAAGAGAACACTGCAAAGGAAGAGGTTGGTTAAATTTTCCTGGCTGAGGTTGCTTGTAATCACAGCTAAATCGTCAGTTTCCAGTCTGTGGGGAGAGAACATGATTAGTACCATTTTTGACATTTATCTTTTTATTTTGTATATCTCTCCCCTCTCTTTCAGGTGATACTGCAGTATTTATGATAGTGCCTGTGGCCCACCGCTGGCCACTGGCTGTACCCCTAAAAAAGGATTGTTAGGTTGCTGAGCCGTAAACGCTTGACTCATATTAGCGACTTGTTCGCTCAACTGAATTAGCTGGGTACTAAGCTGATCTACTTGATCGTACAAGTTACCTCTACCCCTGGGCCTATCCCTTGATGCCCCATAGCAGTGATTACTGGTCCCTTGGGTCCCCTCAGAATCAGGGCCGCTGTTTCTATCCTGGCGTGGTTGCCCCTGGGGTTCAACTTGTTCAGCGTTAGTATTTTGGGGAGCACTATTTACTTGGGGTGTCTGGTTACCCTGAGAGTATTTTCGCCACTTATTGTATCTACCTTTGTGGGGATACCTATTATCTTGTGGGTATTCTTCTCTTTGGGAGTAATTATTTACCTGGGTATGCCCCCCATTTTGGGTATAGTCTCTCTGCGGCTCAGCCCTTGTTGGGGGAGGGGTAGAGTTAAACCTTTGTGGGGATGGCCTGTTTTCTCTGGCCACTTCCGCATAGGTTTTCTTTTTAGACTCCAAATTAAGGGGACTAGGTGACACCCTAGTTTCTGCCACAATTTTAGGATTGGGCTTTCTCTCCCTTTTATCCCCCTGTTCACCGGACTGCTGAATAAAGTATAACTTTGTACTCTCTTTGATCAGCCATTCAAATGAGCAGTTCTC
This sequence comes from Bombina bombina, assembly GCF_027579735.1. Lineage (NCBI taxonomy): Eukaryota > Metazoa > Chordata > Amphibia > Anura > Bombinatoridae > Bombina > Bombina bombina. Next base: position 89,185 of record NW_026511295.1, on the reverse strand, counting down.
ATCAAAATCTCTAGCTAAATTAATTTTGATGGGTGCGGGCAGTGCTTCAAAAAATAAATTCACAAATTCTGAGCATTCAAATATGGGATTATCTTCAGCCATACTGTACGCATTTTTCAGTACATACAGCTATTTTCGCTGCAGTTTTAGTGCGATGTTGCCTGAATTCTTTTCTGCACTGTCGTTTTGTCTCATTCCAGGAATGAATATTCATATTCTTTAGTGAAGCAAAGAATTTGTGATATTTACCTTCAAATACCCAGGGCAGAAATTCAATTTTTAACTGCTCACTTGTAACATTCATTATAGATAAAGCATTTTCAAAAAGGCCTCTAAGTGGTCAATTATGGAAGTGGTCAATTATGCGTACTGCATTCTTTAGAAATTTAATTATTGTATGGGTGTCATACACTTTATTAAGTACATTACTGGATTTCATTGGGAACTTATTGTTTGAGTTAGAGTGCCTTTTATCTGTCCTATCTTTACTATGCTGAAATCTCACTTGTGCATTTTTATATGGGCTGTCTGAGAAGCTAGCCCCCCCCTTCTGACCCGCTTTAGTAACTGACCTCTTCCTCTGAGGTGTAATAATCATCTTGTCCTCCAGAGTTAGGTAATTGCCTAGGGGGAAAGTTATCTCTGGGCCTGAATTAGGGCTATATTTGGGTACTTTTGTCTATCCTCCCGTCTGGTATTTTGAAACTCATTTCTGACCCAGTCCTTAATTGAGTTAATCATTTCAGCATTAGTGTTATTACTTAAAAGTTCCTTATTGCTGCTGATTTGTCTTTTTAATTCATTTATTTCTTGTTCATATCCTTTTTCAGCCCCACGATATCTAGCTTTTAAACTTTTATTTTTATTTTGGCATTTTTCATAGATTTCTTCTAAAGCTTTAAATTCAGCCTCTAATTTCTGATTATATTTATTTAAGTCAGAAACCTTTTCATTAGCTTCTAGAACCTCTACCTTTCCATTAATAAAGGCTTCCTCAAATTCTCGTAATGAATAATTTTCATCCCTTAGCTGTCCTAATTGTCTGTCTTGTCCTGCCATTTAGCTAGACATCTCACAGCTCAAATACATTGGGATCGGCCAAGTTTTGAAAATTAAATTGTCATGCCCTCTAAATTCCGTGCATTTACTAAGTTGCAGTAAAATTTGGTATAATTCACCATCTTCAACCCACATATCTTTAACTAAATCTTTGGCCTTAGCTTTAAATCCCTGAATACATGTGTAGACATCTTCTCCCATATCAAGTCTAGTCATGAGGTGGTTCATGGCTTCAAATTTGAGAGTTTTTGCCTGAACCATTTCATGGACAGAGGATCTTGGGGAGGGCACAATTTCATCATATACAGAAATGCTAGTGTTACTTTTTGCTGAAGACATACGGCTAGATCGTGAGTTTTAAGGCTGTGCGGTGCTAACGCTCCTTTTTTTTCTACCGCTCCCTTAAGCCAACGCTGGTATTACAGGTTTTTTTAAACCTGGCGTTAGCCGCAAAAATGTGAGCATTGAGCAGAATTTAGCTCCACATCCCACCTCAATACCAGCGCTGCTTACGGTAGCGGTATGCTGGCTAAACGTGCTCGTGCATGATTTCCCCATAGGGAACAATGGGGCTGAGCCGGCTGAAAAAAACCTAACACCTGCAAAAAAGCAGCGTTCAGCTCCTAACGCAGCCCCATTGTTTCCTATGGGAAAATAAAAAATATGTCTGCACCTAACACCCTAACATAAACCCAGAGTCTAAATACCCCTAATCTTACACTTATTAACCCCTAATCTGTTGCCCCCAACATCGTCGCCACCTGCATAATATTATTAACCCCTAATCTGCCGCTCCGGACACCGCCGCCACCTACATTAAAGTTATAAACCCCTAATCTGCTGCCCCCAACATCACCGACACCTACATTATAGTTATTAACCCCTAATCTACCCCCCCAACATTGCCGCAACTATATTAAATTTATTAACCCCTAATCTGCTGCCGCCAACGTCACCGCCGCTATAATAAAGTTATTAACCCCTAAACCTAAGTCTAACCCTAACCCTAACACCCCCCTAATTTAAATATAATTTAAATACATCTTAATAAAATAACTACAATTAAATAAATTATTCCTATTTCAAACTAAATACTTACCTATAAAATAAACCTTAAGCTAGCTACAATATAACTAATAGTTACATTGTAGCTAGCTTAGGATTTATATTTATTTTACAGGCAACTTTGAATTTATTTTAACTAGGTACAATAGTTATTAAATAGTTATTAACTATTTAATAACTACCTAGCTAAAATAAGTACAAAATTACCTGTAAAATAAATCCTAACCTAATTTACAATTACATCTGAAACTACACTATCATTAAATAAATGACCTAAACTACCTACAATTAATTACAATTAAATTCAATAAACTAAATTATGAAAATAAACAAACACTAAATTACAGGGGGAAAAAAGAAATGCCAGAAGCTTAAACTAATTACACCTAATCTAAGCCCCCTAATAAAATAAAAAAGCCCCCCAAAATAATAAAATGCCCTACCCTATACTAAATTACAAATAGCCCTTAAAAGGGCCTTTTGTGGGGCATTGCCTCAAAATAATCAGCTCTTTTACCTGTAAAAAAAGAATACAATACCCCCCCAACATTAAAACCAACCACCAACAAACCCCTACTCTAAAACCCACCCAATACCCCCTTAAAAAAACCTAACACTACCCCATTGAAGATCACTCTACCTTGAGCCGTCTTCACCCAGCCGGGCACAAGTGGTCATCTGATCCGTCCAGAAGTCTTCATCCGATGGGGCAGAAGAGGACATCCAGACCAGCAGAAGTCTTCATCCTATCCAGGCAGAAGAGGACATCCGGACCGGGAGAAGGCTTCATCCAAGCGGCATCTTCTATCTTCATCCATCCGACGAGGAGCGACTTGATCTTGAAGACATCCGGCATGGAGCATCCATCCAGCACGACGACTAACGACGAATGACGGTTCTTTTAAATGATGTCATCCAAGATGGCGACCCTCGAATTCCGATTGGCTGATAGGATTCTATCAGCCAATCGGAATTAAGGTAGGAAAAATCCGATTGGTTGACTTAATCAGCCAATCGGATTGAAGTTCAATACGATTGGCTGATTGGATCAGCCAATAGAATTGACCTTGCATTCTATTGGCAGATTAGGGGTTTAAAAAAATTATTATAGTGTTTGCAGTGGGGGGGCCTCAGTTTAGGGGTTAATAGGTAGTTTATGGGTGTTAGTGTACTTTGTAGCACTTTAGTTTATGGGTGTTAGTGTACTTAGCACTACTTTAGTAGAGCTTTATGTTCCGGCGTTAAGCCATAAAACTATTAACTACTGACTTTTATATGCGGTAGAAGTCTTGACAGGAGAGAGACTACCGCTCACTTCTTCCAAGATTCGTAATACCGGCATTAGGCAAGTCCCATTAAAAAGATAGGATACGCAATTGACGTAAGGGGATTTGCGGTAGCCTCGAGTCGTGGAAGAAAAGTGAGCGGTACACCTGTACCTGCAAGACTCGCAATACCAGTGGGCATTAAAAAGCAGCGTTGGGACCTCTCAACGCTGCTTTTTAAGGCTAACGCAAAACTCGTGATCTAGCCGATATTTATTTTAGTGTTGTACTTAATAAGATAAAAACGCTAATACAATTTTGACCAATAAAAGAGAAAAAAAATTATATTTTCAAAATGATTAATATTAATTTTGAAATATGAAAATCAATATTTCAATCTTTCAAAAAAAACTATATTTTCAAAAATATCAATATTAATTTGGAAATATGAAAATCAATATTTCAATTTTTTAAAAAAAATTATATTCCCAAAATATTAATATTAATTTTGAAATATGAAAATCAATATTTCAATTTTCCAAAAAAAATTATATTTTCAAAATATTAATATTAATTTTGAAATATGAAAAAATATTTCATCAATTTTTCAAAATTAATTTTAAAAATATTTCAAGATATTAATATTAACTTTGAAATATTTAATCACAATAAAAAAATAATATTAATAATAATTTTTTATTTTTTTAGATTATTTTTTTTTTCAATAATAATTTCTATTTATTACAAATATATCAATGTGATAAATATTAATAATATCTCACGCAATGCCTCCAAATAATATGTCAGTATATGGCTGGGTTATAATACAATATACTTAATTATTATCCTTTAACCCCTTAATGACCGGACCATTTTTCAATTTTCTTACCCTTAATGACAATGGCTATTTTTACATTTCTGCAGTGTTTGTGTTTAGCTGTAATTTTCCTCTTACTCATTTACTGTACCCACACATATTATATACCGTTTTTCTCGCCATTAAATGGACTTTCTAAAGATACCATTATTTTCATCATTTCTTATAATTTACTAAAAAAAAAATAATAAAATATGAGGAAAAAATTGAAAAAAACACACTTTTTCTAACTTTGACCCCCAAAATCTGTTACACATCTACAACCACCAAAAAACACCCATGCTAAATAGTTTCTAAATTTTGTCCTGAGTTTAGAAATACCAAATGTTTACACGTTCTTTGCTTTTTTTGCAATTTATGGCGCAATAAATACAAGTAGCACTTCGCTATTTCCAAACCACTTTTTTTCAAAATTAGCGCTAGTTACATTGGAACCCTGATATCTGTCAGGAATACCTGAATATCCCTTGACATGTATATATTTTTTTTTAGAAGACAACCCAAAGTATTGATCTAGGCCCATTTTGGTATATTTCATGCCACCATTTCACCGCCAAATGCGATAAAAAAAAAAAAAAGTTCACTTTTTCACAAAATTTGTCACAAACTTTTGGTTTCCCACTGAAATTATTTATAAACAGCTTCTGCAATTATGGCACAAATGGTTGTAAATGCTTCTCTGGGATCCCCTTTTTTCAGAAATAGCAGACTTATATGGCTTTGGCGTTGCTTTTTGGTAATTAGAAGGCCGCTAAATGCTGCTGCGCACCACACGTAAATTATGCCCAGCAGTGAAGGGGTTAAATTAGGTAGCTTGTAGGGAGCTTGCAGGGTTAATTTTAGAGATCAGCTTCCCACCTGACACATCCCACTCCCTGATCCCTCCCAAACAGCTCTCTTCCCTCCCCCACCCCACAATTGTTCCCGCCATCTTAATTACTGGCAGAAAGTCTGCCAGTACTAAATAAGAGTTTTTTGGTTTTTTTTAAATAAAAATAATAAAATATTTTAGCTGTGATGGACCCCTGCCTTAGCCCCAACCTCCCTGATCCCCCCCCCCCCTCCAGCTCTCTAACCCTCTCCCCTACCTAATTACCGCCATCTTGGGTACTGGCAGCTGTCTGCCAGTACCCAGTTTGGCCCCAAACCCCCCCCCCAAAAAGTATTTTTATTTAATTTTTTAACTTTAAAACTATTTCTGTAGTGTAGCAGCCCCCCCACAATACCCCCACCCCCTCCCCCTCCCAGATCCTTTTATATTTGAATTTTTTTTTTTAACTTTTTCTCCCTTTCTGCCTGATTCATTGGTGTCAGTGTGGATGTGTGCACGTGCACGTGCACGCGCGCCCCGTGCACACGCGCCCCGTGCACGCGCCCATGCACGTTCATGTGCACGCGCACCCTTGTGCACGCGCACGCGCATCGTGCACGCGCGCGCTCACTCTCACACCCGGACAGTGCACTACCAGACACTGGCACCATCGCTACCGGTGCAGAGAGGGCCACAGAGTGGCTCTCTCTGCATCGGAGGCTTGTAAAGTGGTATTGCAGGATGCCTCCATATCGAGGCATCACTGCAATACCCTCAGAGCTGCTGGAAGCATTTGTGATCGCTTCCAGCACTCTGTTAGACAACTGACGTACCAGGTACGTCCATTGTCATTAACTGCTTGTTAATGCATGACGTACCTGGTACGTCAGTTGTCATTAAGGGGTTAAAATAAACCCCAAATAAAAATGCATATACCAAGACAATAAAATTAATATAAATTCTTTTTTATTAGTTAATATTTATAAACACATTGAAATATATCTGTAAGAACCAGAATATGAGTCAAACTAGACAGTGTTTAAACTGTTGCAATACGCCTTTACAAAGCAAACCAAATTGTAACTTTATAACTAGCCTTATTCATAACTGAATTTCTTTTAATTAACACAATGAGATTCCAAGATATTAGCTACTAACATTCAAGCAGTACAATCAGCTATGTAGCCATAATTTATTCTAATACAATTCTAATTTAAAGCATCAAAATAGTATCTATTATTTGTTCAAACAACTAATTTGTATGCTCATTTATCTAAGCTGAAATAAATTCTTAGTTATCTACAATTAAGACAGTTCTAAAATATATGTATATATATATATATATATATATATATATATGTGCACAGATAAATTTAGCACTGAGGATTAGTTTTAAAACACACAGACTATGAATGTAAGATGAAATACAAACTGCTCTTTTTAATCTATTAACTACAGTAACAATGAAAGTTGTTTTAAAATTACCTATATTTAGCAATCTCTTAATACTTTACCCAAAATGACCAAAATCGATAATTCAGTTTCCAATATTTCTCAACAGGCCCAATTTCACCTCAGAATATGAAAATGGAGTATTTTGCATGTGGAGAATAAAATAGTAGCTATTTTGCTTATAATAACTGCAGCAGTTATCCATCCAGGGTTTCAGCAAAAAGTTCACCAGACAAAGTTTAGCAAAAGTTAGACCTTTTTTCTTTCTATGCTTGGGGTTAAATCATGTGATATAACCCCACCCATTTTTGTTCTGTACCATTATTGGTGAATTGGTTTGGGAGGCCCTCGAAACTGAACATCTCATTGGATCCCTAGAAATGCATGGTTGCTTAGGGAAATGCAGCTTTAACAGTCAAATCTTTTGGCTGTAAGTCTCGCATCGCAACACCGGGGGCAGCAGACAGACAAACAGTTCATTTTAATTGTTTCTATACAGTAAAACATTTCTTAAAAAATGTTCATATAAAATGCCATAATTTCTTTATATTAATAAGTTACATGTTTAAATACACATGGGTCACACAGTATAATTTTTCTTGATTACTTCAATATCAAACACAGTATGTATGTATTTCACTTATAATGTATAAAATGCATTTAAACCATATTTTCTATGAAACAATTTAAAGGATTATAATATCTTCATCCTGGATTCAATTTCCTTCTTCAGCCATCCGCTCAAACATCACATACATGCTTTGAGATCTGCAAATATATGTGGTTTTCACACAATTATATCTACATTTGATTATTATCCCATACAGATTAATATTTCATATCTGTATGTTTCTTTTTTTAAGTGTATAAAACACATAGGATATTATTTGAAATGCCAATTATCTGTGTACTTTCTAGATGCCTGAAATGAAAGAAATAATTGTTAGAAATGTTAAACATTCATATATCTATTTGCAATATTTATCTAATATGAATGTTATGTGTCTCTGCTTGGCCACTTTCATTGTCTAGAATTTATGGATTCAAACACAGCATGGACACATGGCTGTGTAAGATGTGTACACAGCTCACAGGGGATCATTTAACAGGTAGTTGTTAAAAGCTACAATTCCTTGAAGATGTTTGTATTTTCAAACATTCTCACAGACGGGATCGGCTACTCACCTTGGGCAGGAAACCCATATATGGGCATGTACTTTTGAGGCTACATCATGCTCACATAACTTTGAAATGGTTCACTAATTTTATTTATACAACAGTCTAACCCTTTGTTCTTTCTTTCAGAAATAACTATGCAAGTAATTCCTTTGATGAAGGAGAGAAGGGTTTTTTGGGACATCCTGTCTGCATTGAGTTTTAAGATGCGTAATCAAATTATATGGGCTTCAAGTCAATTTCTGACATCAGAATTGTAACCTTACAGTATATCTGATAAAAATATGGCTTCATATATAAACACATTCTTTTGTCTTATTTACATATATACTGTATATGTTAGTACATATATATATATATATATATATATATATATATATATAATATATATATATATGTCATTTACTTGTACCCTGACACTACAATATAACTAATAGTTACATTGTAGCTATCTTAGGTTTTATTTTTATTTCACAGCTAAGTATGTATTTATTTTAACTAGGTAGACTAGTTACTAAATAGTTATTAACTATTTACTAGCTACCTAGTTAAAATAAATACAAATTTACCTGTAAAATAAAACCTAACCTGTCTTACACTAACACCTAACCTTACACTTCAATTAAATAAATTACATTAATTAAACACAATTAACTAAATTACAAAAAAATACAAACACTAAATTATACAAAATAAAAAAGAAATGATCAAATATTTAAACTAATTACACCTAATCTAATAGCCCTATCAAAATACCCCCCCCCCCCCAAATAAAACAAACCCTAGCCTAAACTAAACTGCCAATAGGGCCTTTTGCAGGGCATTGCCCCAAAGAAATCAGCTTGTTTACCTGTAAAAAAAATAATAGAAACAACCCCCAACAGTAAAACCCACCACCCACACAACCAAACCCCCCAAATAAAATCCTATCTATAAAACCTAAGCTCCTCATTGCCCTGAAAAGGGAATTTGGATGGGCATTGCCCTTAAAAGGGCATTTAGCTCTTTTTCAGCCCAAACCCTAAGCTAAAAATAAAACCCACCCAATAAACCCTTAAAAAAACCTAATACTAACCCCTGAAGATCCACTTACAGTTTTTGAAGACCGGACATCCATCTTCAACGAAGCCGGGAGAAGTCTTCATCCAAGCGGCAAGAAGTGCTCAACGAAGCTGGGAAAAGTCTTCATTCAAGCGGCAAGAAGTGGTCCTCCAGACAGGCAGAAGTCTTCATCCAGACGGCATCTTCAATCTTCATCCTTCCAACGCGGAGCAGCTCCATCTTCAAGAAATCCTGCACGGAGTATCCTCTTCTGTCGATGGATCTTCAAGAATGATTTCTCCTAATCTAAAGACCGCTGCTCCGTAAATCTGTCTGCCTGCTCTGAGCAGGCGGACAGGAATCGCCACAATTCAACCCGATCGAGTACGATCAGGTTTATTGACACCTCCCTGCTGATGTCTGATTGGCCGCAAGTCTGCAGGGGGCGGCGTTGCACCAGCAGCTCTTGTGAGCTGCTGGTGCAATGCTGAATACAGTGAGCGTATTTCTCTCCGCATTCAGCGAGGTATTGCAGACCTGATCCGCACTGTCGGATCAGGTCCACAAGTCCTTTGATAAATAGGCCTCTATGTCTTCAGGAATACTAATCCATCGAGCGCAAATTTTGCTTGCACTCAAGCGCAACTGCTTGCTTTCTACTTGTAACATGCATGCTAGTTAGCCCAGTTACAGTATTTCTTTTATGCCACTTGTAATCTAACCTAAAGGGGGGTTAAATAAAAATAAATAAATAACTATCACCATTGTGAGGAAGGCAGGACATTATTCTTAGAGCTTTATGTGTTCACAATCCAGTTTCTGTGAAGAATTTTGGACATGTTGAAGACTGCTTTACTAATTCTTTAAATCTTGCATCAGTGAGGTTTTGGAGTGTTTACATTTAAGTAAATATAGGTAAGACAGAATGTACTGTGTCATTGCTGTCATGTTTAATACAAGTGATATTAGAGCTATTGATGTTGTTTGTATGGTGCTCTGACAAAATGCAGAAAGACTTTTGGCAGAAGGACATTTGGCAGACGGACATTTGGCCGACAGACATTTGGCTGACAGACAGAAAGCTAAAGAATGTTCCGATTTCGGCCGAGGGCAGATGCGTTACCAGAGTGCTCTGTTCTAATCACAGCCTCGGGCGCCGCAACTGCCTCTGGGAACCTTACCATGGGTCCTAGGCTGCACGTTTTGAAATTCTCTGTCTGGGAAACTATCTATCTATCAAATCTATCTATTTATCTATCAAATCTATCTATCTATCGTATCTATCAAATGTATCTATTGCATCTATTGATCTATCTATCTAATCTATGTATCTATCTATCTATCAAATCTATCTATCTTGTGCCGGACTGTTATCTGACAGCCACTTGTGTTTCGGCCAAATGTCCGTCGGCCAAATGTCCGTCGGCCAAGTGTCCGTCGGCCAAGTGTCCGTCGGCCAAAAGTCCGGCCACGTGTTTGTATATATACTATATATATAATGTTTATAACATCATATTATCTTTGTACAGGATATCAATGCTGTAAACTCTTCCACAATCACAGCATCCAATTTTAAACCAAGCAAGAAATCCCGCTTTATTATACATGGGTTTATTGACAAAGGCGAGCAGAACTGGCTTAAAAACATGTGCAGGGTAAGAAACTTTATGTGCACATTACTTATACAGATGAATGTACTGTATGTTACTCAGACGGATGACAATTTGTTTTTCACTTTGTGAGTTATCACATTTAACCTTGATTTGACTGTTTATGGATTACTACATCCTCCAATTGGTTGCTTAATAGGAGATCCCTTTTCATAAGATGTGAACCCATGCTATTGTCTGTTCCTAGGCCATGTTACAAGTGGAAGATGTGAATTGTCTCAGTGTTGATTGGAGTGGAGGATCCCGTACGCGATACACACAGGCAGCTAACAATATCCGAGTTGTTGGGGCAGAAGTGGCTTTTTTTATTAACGCCCTTGAAGTATGTAAACAGGACACACTCTATCAACAGTTGTTCCTTAAACTTCCATTTCCATTTAATGTCCCTCATTCTACACCATTAGCATTTGCCTTGCAAAGTCTTCATGTTCATATTGGGCATGAATCATGAATGAAAACTTTTGAAAACCCAAAAGTTTCATTCATGATTCAGACAGAGAATGTCATTTTAAGCTTTCCAGTCTATTATTTAATTTGCCTAATTCTCTTGATATTCTTAGCAATGCTGGGCCTACCTAGGTATGCTTTTTATCTGAGAGCTGGCTGCTGATTGGTGGCTGCACATTAATGCCTCTTTTCATTGGTTTACCAGATGTGTTCAGTTAGCTCCCAGCAGTGCATAGCTGCTCCTTCAACAAAGGATATGAAGAGACTAAAGTAAATTTGCTATTAAAAGTAAATTGAAAAGTTGTTTAAAAATCACATTCTCTATCTGAATCATGAATGAAAAATTGTGTTTCACATCCATTTAAGCTTCCTTTTCTATGGCATTCATGTACATTTTGATAAGCAACCATTTGAATTAGATAAGCACCAGAATAATAAGTGCATAATTTGAAAGTGATGACAATGCTTTTAAAATTGAGATTAACTAATGCTGAAAATTCCCAGCCTTCAAAACTGATACTAGAACATTATGGGCTGGATTATGAGTGAAGTAAAAATACACATATGCCTTTAAAGCTTTGAAACCAAAAATCTAATAATCTCTTTACTGTCTTCATATTGAATTCTATTGCATAGAAACAGTTTGGGTATCCTCCAACAAACGTACACCTTATTGGTCACAGTCTGGGAGCACACATTGCTGGGGAGGCTGGAAAAAGGAAGCCTGGAATTGCAAGAATAAGTGGTAAATTCTTCTGGCTCAGAATGTAATGTATATTAGGGCTTGTTCAAGTTAAAAGTCTTTAAAGTATAATTGCTAATGTCATAAGCAACTATAATAATATCCGGACACATTTTACATATTTTAACAGAAATTAATTATTGTATTACATTGCGTCTATGGGGTCTATTTATCATATGTCTGTCCGACATGATCTACTGTCAGCATTTAGTATTTCACAAGCAGTTCTGGTGAACTGCTTGTTCAATGCCGCCCCCTGCAAATTTGCGGCCGCTAGCAGGGGTGTCACTCAACCCGATCGTATCTGATCAGGTTGATTGCTGTCCGCTGCTAAGTGGTGGTGGACCAGTTAAGGAGCAGTGGTCTTAAGACTGCTGCTTCTAAACTGCTGTTTCCGGCGAGTCTGAAGGCTCGCGCAGAAACAGATGTATTAGGCACCATACGGTGCTTAATAATTCAGACCCTAAATGGGTATTTCATTTGCTACATTACTAATAATATATTAAAAAGATGATCAGTTTAACCCCTTGAGTGCTAATGACGGCTCTGAGCCGTTACAGAGTTTCCCACTCTGGTGCTAATGACGGCTCAGAGCCGTCACTAGCACTCTCCCAACTTGAGGGAGATCTGGGGGCTCCCACCCGCTCCTACCCCGGCGATCGGTGCTGCATAATGAAAGGCATCGCCGGGGCTTCCGTTTTGCGTGGTGACGCCACGCGCAATAAACGTGATGACGTCACCGTGCAACTTTATTTAACATTAACAATGTTAAGTATAGGAGGAGGGGGCATGCTGCTTAGAAGCCTGTATCTCAGGCATCTAAGCAGCTACAGACCCCCAAGTCCCACCGGTGGAAAGGTAATCGCCTAGCCTTTCGAACGGCGTAAGTATTGGGGATCTGAAATTAAAAAAAAGTAATGGGATAGGAAAGTCAAAATTAAACTTGCATGATTCAGATAGAGCATGTCATTGTAAGACAGTTTTAAATTAACTTCTATTTTCAAATGTGCTTCTTTCTCTTGATATCCCTTGTTGAAAAATAATATGCACATATTCTACACTAGTGGGAGCTAGCTGCTGATTGGTGCCTGCACACATTTGTCTCTTGCGATTGGCTAACTAGATGTCTCCATCTATCTGCCAGTAATGCAATGTTGTTCCTTCAGCAAAATATAACAAGAGAATGAAACAGATTTGATAATAGACGGAAATTGAAAATTTGTTTAACATTATATGTTCTATCTAAATCATGAAAGAAAATGTTGGGGTTTCCTGTCCATTTAAAACTGCATTTCTTTCCTAGAAAATGCAAATGGCAATGTCGCCTTTGTTATTTATCACTGCCCTCCAAATGTAAGCTTTACGCTCATACATGCTCTGGATTGGCTGCAGTCATGGTTACAGCCAATTCATTGTTCATTAAGACTAAAATGGTAACACAGGAGGTTTTCTAATGTAAGTATTCCTCTTTAGGAATTACTATTTTTATATTTAACTACTTATGTAGTTCACTAAAATGCCAAAATAAAATAGAGTATTGCATATAGGTATGGATCCGGCACAACCTTATTTTGAGGGAACACCAGCGGAAGTCAGACTTGACCCATCTGATGCCGATTTTGTAGATGTGATACACACAGATGTGTCTCCTACTGTTCCTTTTTTAGGTAAGTATTTGACTCATTAGTAAATTGCAAAATAAATATTTTACAAACAGTATAGTAAATGTCATCATAAATACCATATTTTAGGTCTTGGAATAAGACAAACAGTTGGCCATCTTGACTTCTACCCGAATGGAGGAGAAAAAATGCCAGGGTGCAAGAGAATGACCTACGTCCAAACTGTAGACATTGATGCAATATGGGAGGGTAAAATAGCCTTTATTTTCTGATGTTTTAATCTCCTTAAGGTTATAAATATTATACATTTTTAAACAAAGTCTACTATTTAACATATATTTATTATTAAAACTGTTAGTATAAATTTTACACATTATTTAAATGTATCACTTTGTGTTTGTATTTTCAATCTGTTGATTTAGTATAACTATAGGAAAATATACAATTGTTTAAAAATATTTCATTGCATAATATTTGTTAAATAACTAATTTTCCCTGGTTTAGATGGGCTAGATTACAAGTGGAGTTCTAATTTATCTTGCGCCCGTTAAAGGTAAAATTTGCCCACTTACGGGCGCACGATAAATAACAGTAAGACATTACAAGTGGCTGGTTATTGCTACTGCAGCTCGTTCAGACCACTGGCTAATTTTAAGTGTCCCAACTGCCCCACCAAAAAAATGTGTAAAGCTTTTTTAAAAATAAAAAATTGTAGCATCTTTTTAACAAAAAGACAATTGCTGCAGTTGGCAGTTTATGGGGGCAAAGGTTGGCATCTGTGGAGTGTTAGAAAAAACGGCACTGAAAAGTGACTTTACATTGTGGTTTATGGGAACTGTGTGTTCCCAGTAAATATATATTTATATGCTTTTATACATATATTTATGTGTTAATATGTGTGTATATATACACACATAAACACATAAATATGTATGTATATAATCATATACATATTTATTTAAATTTGCTGGCCATAGCTGCGCGACTTACATCTTACTCTGCGCTAGTTCTTATGCCGTGTCTCACGGCATGAGAACGAGGCTCTTAATGGAGCCTATGGAAGCGCACTCTCGTGTGCGAGGTCGCGATCGCATTGCACCTCACTTGTGCAAGCGATATTTTGCCCTCAACTTGTATTCTGGCCATATATATTTACTAGTTGGGGAGAAAATCTACTTGCCAAATTTTTTACTCACCAGCTGAAATTTCTTACTCATACAGGACTAGTGGAAATTTACAGCCCTGTATATGTATACAGTATATATGTATATATATATATATATATATATATATATATATATATATATATATCTCAACTGTGTGTACAATCACACTCGCACTAAAGGGGACAACCACCAGGGTGCAGGTAAAGTGAGGTATTTCAAATACAGATGTAAGTGCAGTAAAAAAAGATATTACAATTTGTCTTTTTTCACCTAAATACAGCAAGTGCAGTCACCTATATTTATATATATATATAACAAAACATAACAAAACATTTTCTAATTATTTTACCAGGAGCCCAAGACATTGCTGTGTGCAATCATCTTCGAAGTTACAAGTATTATACTGACAGTATCCTCCATCCTGATGCATACATTGCTTTTGCCAGCCCTTCATACAGTGCCTTTCAGTCTGTAAGTTGGTACCAACCATTAACATTTCCTTTATGTAAAGAGATGCAAATACCATATGATAATCACATAAGATACACAGTGACATAACTTTATACAGTGCTGACCAAAAACAAAGTAAAGGGACATGAAACCCAAAATTTTATATTCATAATTTAGATACAGCATATGATATAAAAGAAAATACTTCTATTATCAAACTTACTTCTTTGTCTTGGTATCTCTTCTTGAGTCTTAGGGGCCGATTTATCAAGCTCCATATGGAGCTTTATGCTCCGCCTGCTCGAATACAATTAAATAAACTAAACTAAATTACAAAAAAACCCCACTAAATTACAGAAAATAAAAAAATATTACAAGAATTTTAAACTAATTACACCTAATCTAAGCCCCCTAATAAAATAAAAAAATAAAACATTAATAAAAGTCCCTACCTTATTCTACATTACAAAGTAATCAGCTCTTTTACCAGCCCTTAAAAGGGCTTTTTGCGGGGCATGCCCCAAAGTAATCAGCTCTTTTGCCTGTAAAAAAAAATACAACCCCCCCCAACATTAAAACCCACCACCTACATACCCCTACTCTAACCCACCCAAACCCCCCTTAAATAAACCTAACACTACCCCCCTGAAGATCTACCTACCTTGAGTCGTCTTCACCCATCCGGGCCAAAGTCTTCATCCGATGGGGCAGAAGAGGACATCCAGACCGGCAGAAGTCTTCATCCTATCCGGGCAGAAGAGGACATCCGGACCGGCAGACATATTCATCCAAGCGGCATCTTCTATCTTCATCCATCCGACGAGGAGCGGCTCCATCTTCAAGATCTCCGGCGCGGAACATCCTTCTTGCACGACGACTACCCGACGAATGGCTGGTCCTTTAAATGACGTCATCCAAGATGGCGTCCCTCGAATTCCGATTGGCTGATAGGATTCTATCAGCCAATCGGAATTAAGGTAGGAAAAATCTGATTGGCTGATGCAATCAGCCAATCAGATTGAAGTTCAATCCGATTGGCTGATCTAATGAGCCAATCGGATTGAACTTCAATCAGATTTTTCCTACCTTGAAGTCGTGAAGACGACTCAAGGTAGGGAGATCTTCAGGGGGGTAGTGTTAGGTTTATTTAAGGGGGGTTTGGGTGGGTTAGAGTAGGGGTATGTGGGTGGTGGGTTTTAATGTTGGGGGGGTTGTATTTTTTTTTACAGGCAAAAGAGCTGATTACTTTGGTACATGCCCCGCAAAAAGCCCTTTTAAGGGCTGGTAAAAGAGCTGATTACTTTGTAATGTAGAATAGGGTAGGGACTTTTATTATTTTTTTATTTTTTTATTTTATTAGGGGACTTAGATTAGGTGTTATTAGTTTAAAATTCTTGTAATATTTTTTTATTTTCTGTAATTTAGTGGGGGGTTTTTTTAAATTTAGTTTAGTTTATTTAATTGTATTTAATTGTAGGTATTGGTAGCTAATTTATTTAATTAATTTAATGAAAGTGTAGTGTTAGGTTTAATTGTAACTTACAGGATTTATTTTACAGGTGATTTTGTATTTCTTTTAGCTAGGTAGCTGTTAAATAGTTATTAACTATTTAATAGCCATTGTACCTAGTTAAAATATATACAAAGTTGCCTGTAAAATAAAAATAAATCCTAAAATAGTTACAATGTAATTATTAGTTATATTGTAGCTATATTAGGGTTTATTTTATAGGTAAGTATTTAGTTTTAAATAGGATTAATTTAGTTAATAAGAGTAATATTATTTAGATTTATTTAATTAATATTTAAGTTAGGGGGGTGTTAGGGTTAGTGTTAGACTTATGTTTAGGGGTTAATAATTCTATTATAGTGGCGGCGGTGTAGGGGGGGCAGGATAGGGATTAATAAATTTATTATAGGTGGCGGCGGTATAGGGGGGGCAGGATAGGGGTTAATACATTTATTATAGGTGGCGGCAGTATAGGGGGGGCAGGATAGGGGTTAATAGGTATTATGTAGGTGGCGGCAGGTTCCGGGGGCGGCGGTTTAGGTAGGGGTTCACATATTTATTATAGTTGCGGCGGGGTCCGGCAGCAGCGGTTTAGGGGTTAACATATTTATTATAGTTGCGGCGGTGTCCGGGAGTGGCGGTTTAGGGGTTAACATATTTATTATAGTTGCGGCGGGGTCCGGGAGCAGCGGTTTAGGGGTTAACATATTTATTATAGTTGCGGCGGGGTCCGGGAGCGGCGGTTTAGGGGTTAATATATTTATTAAAGTTGCGGCTGGGTCTAGGAGCGGCGGTTTAGGGGTTAATAACTTTATTTAGTTGCGGGGGGCTCCGGGGGCACTGGTAGAGGGGGTAGAACAGTATAGTATAGTGTGAGTGCTTAGTGACAGGGGTATCAATAAAGCTGTAAAAAAGCCGAAGAGCAGCGAGATTGATGATTGATAACTTTCACAGTCCGCTGCTCATCGCCCCGTACTTGGTGCGCGGCTTTTTGACAGATTTATTGATAACTTTGGCGAGCGTATTCAGGTCCGCGGCGGCGATGTGAGGCGAGCTTAGGCGAGCGTATTGTGGCCGGCGAAGGCAGGTACGTACGGAGCTTCATAACTAGAGGCCTAAATGTTTAGTTATATGCTTAAAACTGGACAATCAGGGTTTTCAAAGGATACAGAGGTAGAGGGAGCCCCTAAATAATTCTAATTATCCTATTGAACAACACACACTGGATAATAAGAAACCCTATTGGGTTTAGAATTAAGATAATTCTGAGAGGATAATGACATATATATGTCTCACTAATATAAGAGCTTAAATATGCAGTATCAAATATGCAGTGTAAAATTAATAGGAAATATATAATAGAACCTAAAAAGTTAAAAAGTAAATAGTGAAAATGTAATCACATATGAATAATACCAATTCATAAAACAACTGATATACAATTTCAATTACAGTATAAAAAACAGTATTTAAAAACATTGAATACACTTAGAGTAAAAAGTCCTGTATTTCTTGCCAAAAAATAAAATCAAAGTAAAGGCAGGTCCAAAGCGATTCCTGCAGTGAAAAAAGAGCGACAAGGGGATCTTCTCAAAGTATGCCAATGTTATATACTTTAAGGTGCTCACTTTTACTTACACCGTAAAGTGGAAATCGTTGGTTAAACTGTTCCCAGAGGCTTGTGAGAAACTCCTTGTTTCTCGCTGGATCTCAGACCGCTTCTCCTCCGGCAGTTGCTCCTATTGCAATGCGGCCAAACTACGGATCGTCCAAGTAGACAAGAAAGCTACAGATTGCTTCTTTTTTTCTCCTTGCTTTTTTCGGCTCAACAGAGCTATGGAACCGGCCAGGGTCAAACACAGCAAATACAGAGTAACGCGTTTCGGCTTCAGTGCCTCTGTTAGACTGGAATGTCTGCAGCTCTTATATACCCCTCTGTTAAGATCCTTTGTGTGTAAAGCTATAGAGACCACCCAGATGTGTGGTGTGGCCCTGGGTCATCTGGGTGGTCTCTATATAGCTGGGGACACATGTGTAAGACCTCTGCTTCTTAAACTGTCTGAGTTCAGGGAGTCAAATATCCTGGACTCTGTCATATGGGATGATTGACAGGCCCTGCACTCACATGATTGGCTGCATGAGAGCAAGGGATGGAAATGCTCAACAAAATTCTTGTGCAATATTAAATTCTAGCATCAGATGCTTCATGGAGTATCACTAACACAATCATTCCTGATCCCCACCTGGAAATCTAGTGCACACACACATTTATAAACATGGACCTTAGAATTATAAATTAGTTCTTTTCATTATGAAGCTGAAGGAATATAGGAATGAACCTAATGTTTCCTATACATAAGGAGGATTCAGACTGGTCAAAATCAGAGCAATATCTCCATATAAAAGTCAGAAGGATGAACAGCAAAAAAACAATGCAGCTGCAATGTTACTCAAAATTATACAGTTATAGCTGGATTACAAGAATGTTAACTGTGTTTTTGAATAATATATTATTTTCTGTGGCTTTAAATACTAAAGGAAAAGAAGGGTTGAGGTGAAAATGTGCAAACTGGAACAAGATAGGAAGAGAGAGGATCAATTTCTGAATTTGGTCAGTTTTTCTAAAATAAAACCAAGTAACCTTGAAATATGAGACATTCAATAACCACCTCATTGTTGCACATGAAGCAGACACAGTATTATAAGTACTAATACCTGTACCTAGAGGGATATGGTTGCACCTCGCTGACGAGGCCCACGTCTGGGGTTTTGCCGTTTCTCTCGTTCATAGAGGGATTGCCTGGTATTTCGGGGCTGGACAGTACTGTTAAGTCAGGATCAGACTAATATACTACAGGAAAGTTCTTATCTGTGAAAGACACATGTTGAGCAAAAAGAGGCTGCTACTTGGGTGGTAACTAGCCATAGAATAAGCTATTATGCTATTGTTCGTTCCCAGGTTGAGCGCTTCTCTCTTTTTATTTATGCAAATTATGACTCTTAGGGAAGTCTCCCTAAGCGTGATGAGGGAATCCAGACGTGGACCCATTGCTCAGTGTGCCTAGATGGATATGGCTGCACCTCACTGACGAGGCCCACACTAGGCTGAAACATACGTCTGGGGTTTTGCCGTTTATCTCGTTCAGAGAGGGATTGCCTGGTATTTCGGGGCTGGACTGTACTGTTAAGTCAGGATCAGACTGATTTGCTACAGGAAAGTTCTTCTCTGTGAAAGGCACATTTTGAGCAAAAAGAGGCTGCTACTTGGGTGGTAACTAGCCATAGAACAAACTTTAATTATGCTATTGTTCGCTCCAAGGTTGAGTGCTTCTCTCTTTTTATTTACAGTATTATAAGTACTTTCTTTAATAGACTTTGATGAATGATTATTGGTTGTTTTAAAGACATCTGCTATTATTTTGGGTCAGCAGGAAAAATAATTTTGTGATATGTTCAAGGCCGGCTCAAGATATTGTGCTGCCTGGGTCTAAGAATGAAATTACGCCTCACAGTAGTAACATTGCTGATATCAATATGCTTGCATGGATGCTGACATTATTACACCTGCCTGCCTATCTGATTGCAACTGATGCTTATGCACAATAACAAAATAAGTAGGAATGAAGTTAGGGAAGAGATGAACTTGTCCCCCCTTGAATGTGGCCCTGACCGGTTCTGTGTCTTTGTGCATGATGAGGTTATGCTGCTGGGAACCTGCGACACAGAGAAACAGGACAGGACTGGTCTGAGTCTGACAATGACTGACTCAGTTACTGAAGTGTTGCCCCTTTTCATGTGCTGTCTAGGTCTGTTGGACCCACTTAGTCCTATGGATTACCTGTCCCTGGATATGTTGACAAATATACAGGTTGTTCTGATTTCCATATAAATAACATGTAATGCAATTATCTTGGTTAATAAATATGAGTCATCTATTTTGCAAACTACAAAGTCTAACTTTTGAACTTCCATAATATTTTGCCACATCGGCAATGGAGTAAATACTATTATTCATGAGTTATTAACATTGAAATACTTACATTATTAGGTGTTGTTTTATTAAAGGGACATTGGGCTCTCGTGACTCAGTTAAAGCTTACACAAAATAAGCTCCAAAATGAAATTCTGTTATCACATTTTCTCTTTATCTTGGTATTTTTTTTATTGAAACTTAGCTCATTTCCATGAGAGCATACTGAGATATGGTCAGAAGCATGAACGTTTCTTCAGCACTACGTGGCCGCTGTGTCTGCAATGTCTTTGGCAATGTTATACATACAGACCTCAAGAGACATGCACAACCTTGAGCCTACTTCAGTATGCTCTAATGCAAAGAAGACCGATCATGAAAGTTAAACTTTGATTTCCATGCTCTTTGTGTCTCTCATATGTATGAAACATTGATAGGACCTGAATTGTAAGGGAGATATGTTTTAAATGGTTATTGTGTTGGCATGAAAAGAAATATTAGCATAATATGCACACACTATGTAATACTGCTCAATATTCCCTAAAAGTCCTCTCAAGATATTATAATTGTTTTATGCATTTTATATTGTTTCTAAATGTGCTAGTGTTCATGTGTTGCTCTTTTTGGCATATTTAACCCTTAGTTTTTATGCTTGTGAATATACAGGCAGGTTTGCTTTTGTATATGTCAGCTCAGAATGTCTGTTCTCTGTCATCACCAAGGATTATCGGCTAGATTGCGAGTTTTGCGGTAAGAGCTGCTCGGTAAAAACTTGCACGTTATTGCACCGCTGTTTCCTACAGCGCTGGTATTACAGGTTTATCAGGCAAGAAGTGAGCGTAAAGCAAAATTGAGCTCCATACCGCACTCCAATACCAGCACCGCTGAAAGCTGCGGTGAGCTGGTTTTATGTGCTCGTGCACGATTTCCCCATAGACATCAATGGGGAGAGCCGGCTGAAAAAAAGTCTAAAACCTGCAAAAAAGCAGCGTAAAGCTCAGTAACGCAGCCCTATTGATTCCTATGGGGAAACAAAATGTATGTTTACACCTAACACCCTAACATGAACCCTGAGTCTAAACACCCCTAATCTTACACTTATTAACCCCTAATCTGACATCGCCGCCACTATAATAAACATATTTACCCCTAAACCGCCGCACTCCCGCATCACAAACATTAGTTAAATATTATTAACCCCTAATCTGCTGCCCCTAACATCGCCGCCACCTACCTACATTTATTAACCCCTAATCTGCCACCCCCAACGTCGCCGCCACTATACTAAATTTATTAACCCCTAAACCTAAGTCTAACCCTAACCCTAACACCCCCTAACTTAAATATAATTAAAATAAATCTAAATAAAACCTACTATAATTACCTAAATAATTCCTATTTAAAACTAAATACTTACCTGTAAAAGTGTTTATTTTACAGGTAAGTATTACGTTTTAAATAGGAATTATTTAGGTAATGATAGTAGGTTTTATTTAGATTTATTTTAATTATATTTAAGTTAGGGGGGTGTTAGGGTCAGACTTAGGGGTTAATAAATTTAGTATAGTGGCGGCGACTTTGGTGGCGGAAGATTAGGGGTTAATAAATGTAGGTAGGTGGCGGCGATGTTGGGGCGGCATATTAGGGGTTAATAATATCTAACTAGTGTTTGTGATGCGGGGGTACGGCGGTTTAGGGGTTAATATGTTTATTCTAGTGACAACGATGTACGGAGTGGCAGATTAGGGGTTAATACCTTTATTTTAGTGTTTACGATGCGGAAGGGCCTCGGTTTAGGGGTTAATATGTAGTTTATGGGTGTTAGTGTACTTTTTAGCACTTTAGTTATGAGTTCTATGGTACAGTTTTGTAGCGTAACCCTCATAACTACTGACTTTCAGTTTACGGTATCGATCTTGGCAGTATAGGGTGTACCGCTCACTTTTTGTCCACCCAGGCAGACTCGTAATACCAGCGCAAAGGAAGTCCCATTGAAAAAGGACTTTTTGAAAGCTGCAGTAATTATGTTGCGTTAAGGCCAAAAAAATGTGCGGTGCCCCTAAACCTGCAAGACTCGTAATACCAGCGGTAGTGAAAAAGAGCCTTAACTCTGCTTTTTCACTTATACCGCAAAACTGGTAATCTAGCCGTATTTTACTGCAGCCAGTAATGTGCATTGATAAACTAGAGTGCTTTTCTCTTCTCTGCAGGGCACTGGATTCCCATGCCCCAGCAGTGGATGCCCTCGTATGGGACACTATGCTGATACATTTTCTGGGAACAAAACGTGCAGTCAGACATTTTATTTGAATACAGGAGATGCTGCAAGCTATGCACGTAGGTTTCATTTGATAAAAAATATTAATGTATTATACCAGAAAAGGATTTGGATAAGCACATCTCTCCAAAAATATGTTGAGTTCTATAGATAGAGTCGGTAAAAAACTTAAAAGAACACTGGTGCAACAAAGATGTCGTCTAATCCATTACTACTTCATTATTCTATTGATACTATGGACGTCTTGGGGCGTTACATACACGCATAATTCTGTATTTGCCTGCATGTGGCTTCCCTCAAATATGAGGAAAGTGTATTACTGATGTCTAAAAATATTTTAAATAACATATACAAGTAAATATATATATGTGCTAATTATATTGTATGCATCAGTGTTGAAAGGGTTATTAACCCTTAACTGTGTGTGCACTGAATGATCCTATTTTTTGTACATTTGTGTCTAAAAGTGGGCTGAGCAGAACCTCAATTTACAAATGTGTTCTAAATGTACTTGTGTGAGGGCTCAAAATGTTATTCCCATAATTGTTTAATTGTGCATAATTAACCCCTTAAGGACAAGGCCATTTTTCAATTGTCTTACCCTTAAAGAGACACTGAACCCAAATTTTGTTCTTGCGTGATTCAGATAGAGCATGACATTTTAAGCAACTTTCTAATTTACTCCTTTTATCAAATTTTCTTCATTCTCTTGGTATCTTTATTTGAAATGCAAGAATGTAAGTTTAGATGCCGGACCATTTTTGGTGAACAACCTGGGTTGTTCTTGCTAATTTGTGGATAAATTCATCCACCAATAAAAAAGTGCTGTCCAGAGTTCTGAACACAAAAAAAAGCTTAGATGCATTATTTTTAAAATAAAGATAGCAAGAGAACAAAGAAAATTTGATAATAGGAGTGAATTAGAAAGTTGATTAAAATTGCCTGCTCTATCAGAATCACAAAAGAAAAAAATTGGGTTCAGTGTCCCTTTAAGGACCACGGCTATGTTTACATTTCTGCGGTGTTTGTGTTTAGCTGTAATTTTCCTCTTACTCATTTACTGTACCCACACATATTATATACTGTTTTTCTCGCCATTAAATGGAATTTTTAAAGATACAATTATTTTCATAATATAATTTACTATAAAAAAAATATAAAATATGATGAAAAAATGAAAATAAAACACTTTTTCTAACTTTGACCCCAAAAATCTGTTACTCATCTACAACCACCAAAATACACCCATGCTAAATAGTTTCTAAATTTTGTCCTGAGTTTAGAAATACCCAATGTTTACATCTTCTTTGCTTTTTTTTTAAGTTATAAGGCAATAAATACAAGTAGCACTTTGCTATTTCCAAACCATTTTTTTCCCAAAATTAGTGATAGTTACATTGTTACACTGATGTCCGTCAGGAATTCCTGAATATCCCTTTACATGTATATATTTTTTTAGTAGACAACCCTAAGGGGCCTATCTATCAAGCTCCGAATGGAGCTTGATGGCCTGTGTTTCTTGCGAGTCTTTAGACTCGCCAGAAACAGCAGTTATGAAGCAGCGAATATGATCGGGTTGATTGACACCTCCATGCTGGCGGCCAATTGGCCGCGAGTCAACAGGGGGCGGCGTTGCACCAGCAGCTCTTGTGAGCTGCTGGTGCAATGCTGAATACGGAGAGCGTATTGCTCTCCGCATTCAGCGAGGTCTTGCGGACCTGATCCGCACTGTCGGATCAGGTCCGCAAGACCTTTCATAAATAGAGGCCAAAGTATTGATCTAGGCCCATTTTGGTATATTTCATGCCACCATTTCACCGCCAAATGCGATCAAATAAAAAAAAAACTTTTCAAAAACAGGTTTCTCTATGAAATTATTTGCAAACAGCTTGTGCAATTATGGAACAAATGGTTGTAAATGCTGCTCTGGGATCCCCTTTCTTCAGAAATAGCAGACATATATGGCTTTGATGTTGCTTTTTGGTAATTAGAAGGCCGCTAAATGCCACTGCGCACCACACTTGTATTATGCCCAGCAGTGAAGGGGTTAATTAAGTAGCTTGAAGGGAGTTGTAGGGTAAGTTTTAGCTTTAGTGTGGTATAGTACACAACCCAAAGTATTGATCTAGGCCCATTTTGGTATATTTCATGCCACCATTTCACCGCCAAATGCGATCAAATAAAAAAAATTGCTAACTTTTTCAATAATTTTAGGTTTCTCACTGAAATTATTTACAATTTGCTTGTGCAATTATGGCACAAACGGTTGTAAATGCTTCTCTGGGATCCCCTTTGTTCAGAAATAGCAGACATATATGGCTTTGGCGTTGCTTTTTGATAATTAGAAGGCAACTAAATGTCGCTGCGCACCACACATATTATGCCCAGCAGTGAAGTGGTTAATTAGGTAGCGTGTAGGTAGCTTATAGGGTTAATTTTAGCTTTAGTGTAGAGATCAGCCTCCCACCTGACACATCCCACCCCCTGATACCTCCTGATCCCCCTCAAACAGCTCTCTTCCCTCCCCCACCTCACAATTGTCACCGCCATCTTAAGTACTGGCAGAAAGTCTACCAGTACTAAAATAAAAGGATTTTTTTTTATATTTAATTCAGCAGTGGCGGATCCCCCCTTAGCCCCCAACCTCCCTGATCCCCTCTGATCCCCCCATACAGCTCTCTAACCCTCCCCCCTCTACATATTCTCCATCTTGGGTACTGGCAGCTGTCTGCCAGTACCAAGTTTGCTCATAACTCATGCCCAGTTTGCAGAAACCCCAATTGTCTGTAGTGTAGCTGCCCCCAACCCCCTACCCTCCCAGATCCCTTTAGAACAGTTTATTTCCCACCCTCTCACTCCCTCTACCTCCACCTCCCTCTACATCTTCCTCCCTCACCGGACTTAATGGAGCGCGCGCACGCCCTGTGCGCTCCCGATCACTTGTATGCTCTGATCCGGAAGTCCCTCCAATGATGGGCTGCCCACCCGCCTACCTGCCACGGCTCCCACTCACCAACGATCGGCACCATCACTGGCCGATGCAGAGAAGGCCACAGAGTGACCCTCTCTGCATCAGTGTGCCAAAAAAGGTATTGCAGTGATGCCTCAATATTTAGGCATCATGGCAATACCTTGAAAGCGGCCGGAAGCGATCAGGATCGCTTCCAGCTGCTTTAAACCCCTAACGACGTACAGGGTACAACGTTGGTCTTTAACAACCAGTTTGTGTATGACGTGTACGGTGTGTGTCGTTAAGGGGTTAAGAAACTTTGCAACACATGTTCCGTTTTTATTTTGCCTGCTTCACATGTAAGTTAAAGACATGAAACCACAAATTATTCATGATTTAAGTAGAGCATACAATTCTAAAAAACTTTCCAATTTACCTCTATTATCAAATTAGATTCATTATTTTACTATCCTTCGTTGACGGAGCAACAATGCACTACTGGGATCTAACTGAACATTTCAGGTGAGCCAATGGCAAAAGGCATACATGTGTAGCCACAAATCAGCAACTAAATCCCAGGAGTGCATTGCTGCTTCTAAGCCTACCTAGGCATGCTTTTAAACACAAGGGTACCAAGTGAACAAGCAAATTAGGTAATACATTTGAAAGTTGTTTAAAATGCCATGCTCTATCTGAATAAATTGAGTACAAATATGAATTTGCTGTCCCTTTACATTGGGTTTTGTTCATTCACAATCATTTATTGTCTGATTGATGCTTTATCTATTTAGGTTGGAGATATAAGTTATCTGTTGAGATTGCTGGCTCAGCAAATGCTCTGGGAAATCTCCAGGTCGCTTTACATGGAAATAATAGAAACACTAAGCGATATGATATTTTCAAGTAGGTGAACAATATAGCAGATTGAATATCTAATATAAACCGTTTTAATTTGTTGTAGTAATATTCTAAACACCAAAATTCAATAAAATCATTGACCATCTCTGAAGATTAACAATTATTTATATATCATCACAAGTTTTTCAGAACATTAAATTCCTTTCTCAATCACTCAACCACATCACAAATGTATACGAGCTATGGCATGTTATAGCAATCACATTATTCACATTTTTTACATATGTTTAGATGATATTCATGTATTTATTAGCTAAATATCAGTAAAAAAAGTAGATTAAAAATTTAGGGTTAGGGTATGAGTGTCGTGATAACTGTTAAACGCAAGCGAAAAGGAGTTTATTGCAGTTCTTTGCGCACATCAAAAGAAGCACACAAAATGAGTTCAAAGTAAACTCATTCTCTTGAGTGCAATTGAATTTAATGTGTGTCGGGATAGCACGACCTCAGAGCTCTGGTTAACGGTTATGTGAGACAAAAAAGTGGAAGTACACTCATAATAACACTTTCGGATAAAAAATTAACGAAGAAATATGTTGCACCAAAAAGTTATAAGGGCTCAAAGATATGAGGTCTCAGGTGTTAGGGAAAAAAAGGCATGCAAAGGGTTTTAACATAGAGATACTTAAATACATGATATATATATATATATATATATATATATATATATATATATATATATATATATATATGTGTGTGTGTGTGTGTGTGTGTGTGTGTGTACATATGTATTTATATGCATATATGTATTTATAAGTGTATTTACATATTTACAGACATATACATATAAAGACATAAATACATATATATATATATATATATATATATATATATATATATATATATATATATATATATATACAGGTAGCCCTCAGTTTACGCCATGGTTAGGTTCCAGAAGGAATTATTGTAAATCGAAACCGTTGTAAATTGAAACCCAGTTTATAATGTAAGTCAATGGGAAGTGAGGGAGTTACATGCTAAACAGCATTATAAACCTAATAAAATAATCACACAACACAGAATATATAATTAAACTAAGTTAAATGAACAAAAACATTTGCTAAACAGCATTATAAACCTAATAAAATAATCACACAACATAGACTTTACCTGCATTTTTCTGCAAACAGTTCTTTCCATGCATTCCAATCTGGACTGATTTATAGACAGGAATATCTTGTTCCTTTGAACTCTGCTTGATAGCTCAGGTCTGGTTAAACTGATTAATTTCAGCTTGCTTGGCTTGCATATCTTTGCTGCAACACAAGCGGACAGCTCCACCTACTGGCTTTTTTAATCAATTCACTGCTTCTCAAAGCTTTTCAATAGCAGTCACATGACTGAAAAAAAGGTTGTTATTCTGAAATGGTGCAAATTGAACCATTGTAAACCGATTATATATATATATATGTGTGTGTGTGTGTGTGCATTGGAGCCCTTTGCAGTCAAGTAGCTGATAACATGAAAAATCATATTTATGAAATATTCATATCTAATAAAGTGTTTAACTATGTATTTACTGTAAATATTTCACATTCCAATGTTTTTAACATAAGGGAATATGTTCTAAGTATTTATAAATAGATATTCATATATATATATATATATATATATATATACTGTATATATATATATATACTATATATATATATATATATATATATATGTGTGTGTGTGTGTGTGTGAAGAACATTGAAATGTGAAATATTCATATTTCATGTTGGGTTAGCACATTTGGTTAAATGTGATCGGTTTGCGTGCGAATATGGGCGTGCTCTATTAAAGTCCATGGGGGAATACGTTAACGCAATCATGATATTTTAACTTTGCGTACATCGGGATAGCAATTGTGTGAATTTTTTTTACTTTCAACTTGTAATGCGTGTGCTACCCAACACGGGCAAAAGCTTACTTCTAGCAGAGTAAACGCACTAACAGGATCCATAAATAGCGCTGCTCTCATAATCTATCCCTTAATGGCATAGTAAAATCATTATATCAAATAGTCCAGGAATTCAACCCAGTTTTTGTATCTGTTCTCCATGATCAGAGGTCAGAGAAAATAAGATTACCCTAATGTAAATAATCACTGACATGTAGCTGGTACATTACATCATTTACTATGCTAAATTATACAATTTTATTCTGACTTTAATGTCCGTTTAACAAAATAAGTTGCCTTTTCAAACTATGAACAACATTGCCAGTAGAGACTCAAGTGGGTGTGTGTGGAGGTTTCTATTCACCCAAATTCGTTACTGCAACACCCAAACCTCAGGGTGCCAGCTGCCATGAAATGTCAAGGTAGTTTCCTTATTACTGTCTAGTACTATGCACAAAGCAAGCAGAGCATTAAAGGAGAAGGGATGATTAAAAAAAAACGGAGTACAAAAAGGTAGAGTGGCGCTCCCAAAAAGATGCTATAGAGTATTGATATATGTAATACAGGTCACGATGTTAGGAGTTTATATATACACTAACATAGAAAATACGTGTATAAGTGTATAATAAATGTGATGAAATAATGGTACTCAAACCGTAATATTACACAAAATCTGAAATATTTCATGAACCATTCTATAAAAATTAGTTAAAACATATAAAAAAACAAGTCTAAAAGAGTGAGGCTGTGGCCACAACCTAAAGTGTATCAGGCAGTTTGAATATTGAACGCATTGAACGTCTTAGTTCATATGCGCAATGACATGTCTAATTGCCTTCAATATGAAGCATAAGTCATAATGGTAAAAGGGACCGATGTCTAAATATCAGAATCCTTTTATTGGTAGTGGTTCCTGTGAGTAAGATCTTGATAAAGGCTTGTCTACTAACCGAAACGTGTAGAAGAGACTCCAAATAACTACAACCCTGCAGGTTTTTGGATTATAACCTTTTTTGCTATTTAATAGCAAGTTACCACAACTAAATACGGAACATCCCGGCAAAGGATCTTTGAAATCAACAGAAGCAGCTTCGTCTTCAAGATTCCGGTTACTCACCCTTGGAAGCTCAAGATCCCATCGGAGGTCCGGTAAGGCGTCTGTAATAATCAGACTATTGCCCTTTCTTGGTGGTTACGCTTACTCACTGGAACCACTGATATTTAGACATCGGTCCCTTTTACCATTATGACTTATACTTCAGATTGAAGGCAATTAGACATGTCATTGCGCATATGAACTAAGACGTTCAATACGTTCAATATTTAAACTGCCTGATACACTTTAGGTTGTAGCCACAGCCTCACTGTTTTAGGCTTGGTTTTTTTTATGTTTTAACTAATTTTTATAGAATGGTTCATTAAAGGGACAGTAAAGTCACAAAAAAACTTTCATGATTTATATAGGGCATGTAATTTTAAACAACTTTCCAATTTACTTTTATTACCAATTTTGCTTTGTTCTCTTGGTATTCTTAGTTGAAAGCTAAATCTAGGAGGTTCATGTGCTAATTTCTTAGACCTTGAAGACTGCCTCTAATCGGAAAGCATTTTGACAGTTTTTCACCACTAGAGGGCATTAGTTCATGTGTTTCATATAGATAACATTGAGCTCTGGCACGTGAAGCTCCTAAGAGCAAGCACTGATTGGCTAAAAATGCAAGTCTGCCAAAAGAACTGAAATAAGGGGGCAGTTTGCAAAGGCTTAGATACAAGGTAATCACAGAAGTAAAAAATATATTATTATAACTGTGTTGGTTATGCAAAATTGGGGAATGGGTAATAAAGGGATTATCTATCTTTTTAAACAACAACAATTCTGGTGTTTACTGTCCCTTTAAATAATTGAGATTTTGTGTAATATTAAGGTTTGAGTACCATTATTTGATCACATTTATTATACACTTATACAAGTATTTTCCATGTTAGTGTATAAATATAAACTCCTAACATTGTGACCTGTGTTACACATATCAATACTCTATAGCACCTTTTTAGGAGCATCACTCTACCTTTTTGTACTATGTTTTCTGTAACCACCAGAGCAGAGCTTGCCCCCATTTTTTATATAAAAAAATAAAAACATGAGAAGTTTCAGTAAGATGAGCTTCCATTATCCTTTATTTTTAATTCTGTGGTTAATGGTTTGCATAACCAAATGTTATGGTCTAGAGATACCCCTAAAGACTTGCTTTAG
This sequence comes from Bombina bombina, assembly GCF_027579735.1. Classification (NCBI taxonomy): domain Eukaryota; kingdom Metazoa; phylum Chordata; class Amphibia; order Anura; family Bombinatoridae; genus Bombina; species Bombina bombina. Next base: position 58,577 of record NW_026511295.1, on the reverse strand, counting down.
AATTGTAATACATGGTTTTCTACATACAAAATGCAACTAATGCGCAGTTTACATATTTTGACAGCGGACACATTAGAACAGGCAGAAGATATACAGGGTTCATTGATGTGGCAACAGATGTTGGGACTCTCACTAAAGTGACATTTGTCTGGACGAGCAGAATTGTAAACTTCCTCACTACTCAACTGGGAGCTAAATCTGTGACAGTGCAATACGGGAAGGACGGCACTACGTATGTATTCCTTGCACATTTTATACTGAAAATTTTAGCATAAAAAATGTAAAAGTACATTAAAAATGAATATTATTTTTCTATTGAAAGATGGTTCATAAAGGGTAATGATTAAAGGGACAGGCAATTTGTGGTTACAATTTTTTTGCAGTATTCTAATAGATTAACATATCGGCAGAGTCTGAACATTATTAGGACAGATTTACACTTTGTTTGAGGCAATTATTTTAAATATTCATTTATTTGCGTTAGGCTTTTACTCAGAAGAATTATAGGTCTAATATATGTAATAATAATGCAGTTTGTGCTTTCCCTACATGCAGTATGCACTGTGGTTTTTAGGTGAAATTTAGTTATATTTAAAGTGACAGTCTAGTCAGAATGTAACTTTCATGATTCAGATAGGACATGCAATTTTAAAAAGCTTTCCAATTTACATGTTCTCTTGGTATTCGTTGTTAAAAGCTAAACCTATTAGGCTCATATGCTAATTTCTAAGCCATTGAAGGCTGCTTCTTAGCTCAATGCATTTTGACAGTTTTCACTGCTATAGAGCACTAGTTCATGTGTTCCATATAGATAACACCATGCTCACTCACATGGAGTTATTTAGGAGTCAGCACTGATTGGCTAAAATGCAAGTCTGTCTGCAGAAGCTTAGAAACAAGGTAATCACAGAGGTAAAAAAAATATAAAACAGGGTTGGTAATGAAAAACTGGGGAATGGACAATAAAGGAATTATCTATCCTTTTAAGCAATAACAATTCTGGAGTAGACTGCCCCTTTAAGTAAAAGTTGTTAAACCCCCTTACTGCTGAGCCATTTGACACCCTAGTGCTTTTTTTGTTTTGTAGCTTTTAGATGCTGCTCACATTTAGGTATTACTAAAAGTAATTTTACAGTGAGAAACCAATGTATATTATATTTTGGAGGGTTTTCAGCAAACAAAGCAGATTCAGATTTTGCTATTATTTTATTCATATATCATAAAGTGATAAATCAACAGCACAAAGTATGGAGAAATGTATGTTTTTACTAAATTTTGAATAAACAGAGTTGTTTGGTCAAACCTTTTGTGTTCTATAATTGTAACCAAAAATGGGCCTACTCCTAAGCTTACATTTTTGCTTTTCAAATAAAGATACAAATAGAACAAATACACATTGATAATAGGAGTAAAGTAGAAAGTTGCTTAAAATTGCATGCTCTATCTGAATCATGAAATAAAAAAATTGGATTTCATATCCCTTTAAGGGAACTGAGATTGATGGACAAATGAAAAACAAATTTGATAGTCAACAAAAACATATTTAAAATAGCAGCTGCACCAAAAATGACACTAAGAGGGGTAGTTATCAACGTGTCTACCTCAAATACGCTGGAATTCCGCAGCGTATTTGAGGCGAGGTTGATTCGCCTTAGTTATCAAGCCCTAGATACCGGCAAAAGTAGAATTTTGTGATGTAAGCTTCGATCCGCCAGACTCAGTCCGACACAGATCGATTCTTACGTCACTCCAGATGTTCCGCACACAAGTGCGGCACAATCTGACTACTTTTGCTAGTTATCAAAAAACTAGCAGGTACGCTCGGCACTTTTCCGGCCCAGCGTACCTGGTTTTCAAACCGCCGCCCTGGAGGCGGCGGATCCCATAGGAATCAATGGGAGTCTGACCATAGCGAAAGTTCATGTTCGCTGCTGCCAGACATCCCATTGATTCCTATGGGAAACGTCTGCACCTAACACCCTAACATGTACCCCGAGTCTAAACACCCCTAATCTGCCCCCCCTACACCGCCACAACTAAATAAACTTATTACCCCCTAAACCGCCGCTCCCGGAGCCCACCGCAAGCTACATTATACATATTAACCCCTAATCTGCCCCCCCTACACTGCCGCAACTAAATAAACTTATTACCCTCTAAACCGCCGCCCCCGGAGCCCACTGCAAGCTATACTAAATATGTTAACCCCTAAACTGCCGCTCCCGGTGCCCGCCGCAACTATAATATATGTATTAACCCCTAAACCGCCGCTCCCGGACCCCGCCGCCACCAACATTATACCTATTAACCCCTATCCTGCCCCCCCTACACCGCCGCCACCTATAATAAAGTTATTAACCCCTATCCTGCGGATCCCGGACCTCGCTGTACTAAATAAATAGTTTAACCCCTAAACCGCCGCTCCCGGACCCCGCCGCAACCTATATTAAACTTATTAACCCCTAATCTGCCCCCCCTACACCGTCGCCACCTATAATAAATTTATTAACCCCTATCCTGCCCCCCCTACACCGCCGCCACTGTAATAAAATTATTGACCCCTAAACCTAAGTCTAATACTAACCCTAGCCCCCTAACTTAAATATTAATTAAATAAATCTAAATAATATTTCTCTTATTAACTAAATTATTCCTATTTAAAACTAAATACTTACCTTTAAAATAAACCCTAATATAGCTACAATATAAATAATAATTATATTGTAGCTATCTTAGGATTTATTTTTATTTTACAGGCATCTTTCAATTTATTTTAACTAGGTACAATAGCTATTAAATAGTTATTAACTATTTAATAGCTACCTAGCTAAAATAAAGAGCAATTTACCTGTAAAATAAAAACTAACCTAAGTAACAATTACACTTAACACTACACTATCATTAAATAAATTATTCCTATTTAAAACTAAATACTTACCTGTAAAATAAACCCTAAGATAGCTACAATGTAATTAATAATTACATTGTAGCTATTTTAGGATTTATATTTATTTTACAGGTAACTTTGTATTTATTTTAGCTAGTTAGAATAGTTATTAAATAGTTATTAACTATTTAATAACTACCTAGCTAAAAGAAATACAAAATTACCTGTAAAATAAATCCTAACCTAAGTTACAATTAAACCTAACACTACACTATCATTAAATTAATTAAATAAATTACCTACAAATAACTACAATTAAATACATTTAAATAAACTAACTAAAGTACAAAAAATAAAAAAGCTAAGTCACAAAAAATAAAAAAATAAGTTACAAACATTTCAAAAATATTACACCAATTTTAAGCTACTTACACCTAATCTAAGCCCCCTAATAAAATAACAAAGCCCCCCAAAATAAAAAATGCCCTACCCTATTCTAAATTAAAAAGTTACCAGCTCTTTAACCTTAGCAGCCCTTAAAAGGGCCTTTTGCAGGGCATGCCCCAAAGAATTCTGCTCTTTTGCCTGTAAAAGAAAAATACAACCCCCCCAATATTAAAACCCACCACCCACATACCCCTAATCTAACCCAAACCCCCCTTAAATAAACCTAACCCTACCCCCCTGAAGATCATCCTACCTTGAGTCGTCTTCAGCCAGCCGACCCACCAATGGAACTGAAGAAGAGATCCAGAGCGGCAGAAGTCATCATCCAGGCGGCGCTGAAGAAGTCTTCCATCCGATGAAGTCATCATCCAGGCGGCGCTGAAGAAGTCTTCCATCCGGGCGATGTCATCTTCCAAGTGGCGTCTTCAATCTTCTTTCTTCCGGATCCATCTTCATCCCGCCGACGCAGGACATCCTTCTTCCCCGACGGCCGACGACTGAATGAAGGTTCCTTTAAGGGACGTCATCCAAGATGGCGTCCCTTCAATTCCGATTGGCTGATAGGATTCTATCAGCCAATCGGAATTAATGTAGGAAAAATCTGATTGGTTGATTGAATCAGCCAATCAGATTGAAGTTCAATCCGATTGGCTGATCCAATCAGCCAATCAGATTGAGCTCGCATTCTATTGGCTGTTTCGATCAGCCAATAGAATGCGAGCTCAATCTGATTGGCTGATTGGATCAGCCAATCGGATTGAACTTCAATCTGATTGGCTGATTCAATCAGCCAATCAGATTTTTCCTACCTTAATTCCGATTGGCTGATAGAATCCTATCAGCCAATCGGAATTGAAGGGACGCCATCTTGGATGACGTCCCTTAAAGGAACCTTCATTCAGTCGTCGGCCGTCGGGGAAGAAGGATGTTCCGCGTCGGCGGGATGAAGATGGATCCGGAAGAAAGAAGATTGAAGACGCCACTTGGAAGATGACATCGCCCGGATGGAAGACTTCTTCAGCGCCGCGGGGATGATGACTTCATCGGATGGAAGACTTCTTCAGCGCCGCCTGGATGATGACTTCTGCCGCTCCGGATCTCTTCTTCAGTTCCATCGGTGGGTTGGCTGGCTGAAGACGACTCAAGGTAGGATGATCTTCAGGGGGTGGTGTTAGGTTTATTTAAGGGGGGTTTGGGTTAGATTAGGGGTATGTGGGTGGTGGGCTTTAATGTTGGGGGGGGTTGTATTTTTCTTTTACAGGCAAAAGAGCAGAATTCTTTGGGGCATGCCCCGCAAAAGGCCCTTTTAAGGGCTGCTAAGGTAAAAGAGCTGGTAACTTTTTAATTTAGAATAGGGTAGGGCATTTTTTATTTTGGGGGGCTTTGTTATTTTATTAGGGGGCTTAGATTAGGTGTAAGTAGCTTAAAATTGGTGTAATATTTTTGAAATGTTTGTAACTTATTTTTTTTATTTTTTGTAACTTAGTTTATTTAATTGTATTTAATTGTAGTTATTTGTAGGTAATTTATTTAATTAATTTAATGATAGTGTAGTGTTAGGTTTAATTGTAACTTAGGTTAGGATTTATTTTACAAGTAATTTTGTATTTCTTTTAGCTAGGTAGTTATTAAATAGTTAATAACTATTTAATAACTATTCTAACTAGCTAAAATAAATACAAAGTTACCTGTAAAATAAATATAAATCCTAAAATAGCTACAATGTTATTATTAATTACATTGTAGCTATCTTAGGGTTTATTTTACAGGTAAGTATTTAGTTTTAAATAGGAATAATTTATTTAATGATAGTGTAGTGTTAGGTGTAATTGTAACTTAGGTTAGTTTTTATTTTACAGGTAAATTGCTCTTTATTTTAGCTAGGTAGCTATTAAATAGTTAATAACTATTTAATAGCTATTGTACCTAGTTAAAATAAATTGAAAGATGCCTGTAAAATAAAAATAAATCCTAAAATAGCTACAATATAATTATTATTTATATTGTAGCTATATTAGGATTTATTTTAAAGGTAAGTATATAGTTTTAAATAGGATTCATTTAGTTAATAAGAGAAATATTATTTAGATTTATTTAATTAATATTTAAGTTAGGGGGTGTTAGGGTTAGTGTTAGACTTAGGTTTAGGGGTTAATAATTTTATTACAGTAGCGGCGGTGTAGGGGGGGCAGGATAGGGGTTAATAAATTTATTATAGGTGGCGACGGTGTAGGGGGGGCAGATTAGGGGTTAATAAGTTTAATATAGGTTGCGGCGGGGTCCGGGAGCGGCAGTTTAGGGGTTAAACTATTTATTTAGTTGCGGCGAGGTCTGGGATCCGCATGATAGGGGTTAATAACTTTATTATAGGTGGCGGCGGTGTAGGGGGGGCAGGATAGGGGTTAATAGGTATAATGTAGGTGGCGGCGGGGTCCGGGAGCAGAGATTTAGGGGTTAATACATATATTATAGTTGCGGCGGGCAACGGGAGCAGAGGTTTAGGGGTTAACATATTTAGTATAGCTTGCGGTGGGCTCCGGGAGCGGCGGTTTAGGGGTTAATACATTTTTATTAGTTGCGGCGGGCTCCGGGAGCGGCGGTTTAGGGGTTAATACATTTATAATAGTTGCGGCGGGGTCTAGGTGCGGCGGTTTAGGGGTTAGTAACTTTATTGAGTTGCGGGGGGCTCCGGGGGCGCCGGTATAGGGGGTAGAACAGTGTAGTTAGTGTGGGTGCTTAGTGACAGCTTGTCAAAAAGCCGAATAGCAGCGAGATCGGATGTGTGATAACTATCACAATCCGCTGCTCATCGCCCCGTACTTGGTGCGCGGCTTTTTGACAGCTTTTTTGATAACTTAGGCGAACGTATTCAGGTCCGCGGCGGCGATGGTAGGCGAGCTTAGGCGGCGTATTGGACCGGCGAAGGCAGGTAAAGTAGACGGCTTGATAACTACCCCTCTTTAACTCCTCAAAAGATAGTGTTATACAATAAAAAATTATAAAAACCAGTAGGTGGCGATATAGGACAACAAATGTGAATGTACCTATTCAGTGATAATTTCAAAAAAATTACCTATTCAAATAATAATTACAAGTAATGTGTTTTTACAAGTTAAAGAATATTTATTCAGTTAAATACATAAATTCATAAATAGTTTAAAAGACATGTCATAATAAATTTACTATAAAATCGATTGGATGTAATCTTAACTCTTTTAAAACAACATAAAAAATAATATGTAGACACCGTTGTCAAGTAGATATTCTATGTAAATTGATAATATATACAAAACTATGACGAATACAATTTTATGGCAAATGCAATTCAGGACAAATGCAATTCAAGATCAATGAATATTTGTGTGAGAATTTGTTAGGTGGAATTGATGATAATAAGTCTTTCATAAGAAGGTCTATTGTTAGGTGAAGATCGGTATAGTTGGTAAGCTGATTCACTTGATATGGTAACAAGTCTTTAGTGTTTTATCCGGAGCTTTGTATTTAGTTAGTGGAAGTAACAATATGTTTAGCTGTAGATAGTATCTATTGTAGTTTTTTTTTTTAATTTTTATTGAGGGTCAAGCATTACAAAAAATACAGTTTGCTCAATTGAACATATGAGACAAGTTAAGAGGTAAAAATAAAAGGATGCGTACCTTCTTACTCATGACTGTATCACTTATTACAACAATAACATTCAATTACCCCTACTGAGAGATATATCAAATACATAATACTATTGAGGAGCAAACCAAACATCTCCCTCATTTTTTCCCCAAGGGTAGCTGGGGCCACTTTTGGGCCCCCTTTAGATGGACTCATTAAGCGGAGGGAATTGGGTATAACAGGCCACTTTTGGACCCGTGTTGATCATACTCCTCATGTCTATCAGGACCATAGGAGGTCCAAAGAGCTGAGAAAGAAAATTAGAGGAGGGCAAAAAATACAAACATATAAAAACTAGTATGAAAAAGTTCATATCAGGTAATATTGTAATAACTAACACAACTTCAGAAAAATATAAAACATAGAAACTATGGCTTAATAAGTTTGAGCAACTAACATGAATAAGCTCATAATGAGCTAACAGTAGGAAAATGTAGGTGGACACCCAGGAGTTAAGTATACCAAGGGTAAGGCTTGCTCTGCACTAAGCACACTTTGTTTACACATTAGTCTAGTTACTATACAATAGATAATAGCAGAAAAAGGAGGTAAATAAAGTCAGGGTTTATGCATTCCCATAGATGGATACTGAGGGCTGTGGGCTGCCTCTAAGTCTAATAATACTATCCACCTAATAGCAACCTTATGCGACGAGTGTCTGGCAAGACTAATTCTCATGAGGCAACATAGACTAACTATTAGACTAAGTCACTTCTGATCTCTCATATATCGGCCTTCTGCTATCTCTTGTCATGGGTGTCATAAGGGTATTAAGGGTAGACATTAAGCATAATTAAACAAATCGTGTAATCTCATAGTACCATAAAAGCTACTGCATGCAACTTACATAGAACTTTTACAGTCTATAACCCCTTACAATAAGCGCTAAGAAGACAGATGTGGTCAAACTCTTGGGTTATGAGCAACTATGGTGTTAGGCTACTATTATAACATAGAACTAGCTGTAGATGTGACACCTCAAACTTACACACAGCCTTTATTAGGCCCTCACTGACCAATTGCGTGAGACATTGTGGTAGCTATTACTGTGTGCTGCTCCCAGTATCGTGGGGAAAAAACACACTGGGGGCTATTCGCTTATTATAATAACACACATGTTTAGGCCCAAACAGTAAAGTTAAGCACCAAAGAGGTGACAGGATTTAGGTATATAGAACAATGACAGGCCTCTCTTGGCCTTATGACTAATATTTGCCAAACACTCGTTTAATATGTCACAGCAACTATGGGAAGGTATCCTATAGTTCAGTCCACTTTTAGACCCGTTTTATGCAACATAGGGACTATTAGCTACATTACAGCGTTACTGCAGATAACATGCTTATAAAACTCTTACAGTGTCAATTAAATGTTAGGACAGCCATAGTACATTAACCCTTGATGACCATGCACATCAAACTAAGTGGGTAGGACTAAAAATATCATCATAGCTAACTCTATAAGTAAATGTAGATATACAGTGCAGATAATATCGCCTTGGGAGAAAATATAAGTGTAAAAGACTAATAATCCCACAAGTCAAATGCATTCAGTAGTTCCAGTAAGTAAAATCTCAGGCCCAAAGGCCGTCATTTATATATTAAGATATCTAGAGTGAAATGCAAGTGTATTTAGATGCTGGAGAAAAAAAAAACAAAAAACATAATTTCACCCCACGCCAGTCTGATCTTCGGTGTCGGTATTGGTAACATAGCAGAAGTGACAGGCCCGGTTCCCATATGAATAACAGTACCAGCTGTGCAAAGCCATCCAGAATGCAATGCCTACACACAGGGGACAAACAGTAGACAGCGGGCAGTGAACCTGTCGATCCTCTTCTGAGCCACGCCGCTCCAGGACGGCTCCTGTACCATGTAAGGGAGGCTGACTTGATGCTGGCAGCTGTATCCCAATGCAGAAGCTCTCGGTTGACAGCACTTCAGAGTGCGCATTTCCTCGGACCCCCTTCAGAGAGTCGGTCGCATTTCCCCGGCCAGAGATCAAGGTAGGTGTTAGGCTCTCATCGGCACTAAGCTGGTCACGGACCCGCCCTTTCACAACTGCTAGGAGGCTTGTATTGACTTGCGCATCGCTACACACTTTAGACACCTCTGCACTCATCCTTTTCTGGCCCACGGAAGCTTCCAGCTCATGTTGAATAGGAGGCGGTCAAATCTGGTGCACATTGAGCGTTCAAAGTCAGACATCAGGTTTCGGATGGCAGTAGATAGTTCAGCCATGTTCAAAATTGTAAAGATTATAGGGATGACAAGTAGGAGAGGAGAATTTACTTTATGCTCCTATTACCCGGTTACCCGGGGGGGGTGCTAAGGTTTTCTTCCATGTGGGCCGCCTAAAACGTTAACGGTCCAGTCTGGGAAGCTCTCCAACGAGTAATATTCATATTGCCGAGTCCAGCAGAATTAGCTCTCTTGCAAACAATAAAATCCTGTGCTGGATGGCATCTGCAAAGTTAGATATCTTGGCGGAGAGTATTGTATCTATTGTAGTTTGTATCACATAGAAGGTGGGAAGGTTATTTTGTTGCAAGTTAATTTCCCGTGTACTTTCCTTAGGTATTATTACAGATGTGATCATTAGTTTTTTAACATTCCTTTTTCTGCTGCCTTACTTACAATTTAGTTGACACAAGCTCCACAACGGCTAGCCCCTCAGGAGTGATGTTCCTAGGACTCCGTTTCGCTTGGGGTGTTTCTAATGTATGGCTGGTCAGGGTGTCTTTGGTAATACTTGCGGTTCTGCAGCAAACGGTAATCTGTATAAAAACAAGCTCCACAACGGCTAACCTTTCAGGGTATTATGTTCCTAAAGGTTCCGTCCTGCTTGTTTAACCTTTGGTGAGTCTCTTTAGTAGATATAGTGAAGAATAGAAGTGTTTCTATTTCCAACGTTCTTTACCGTTTTTTTTCAAATACCGGTTGTTGTGTGCACACAGGCAGATCCAGTGGATTCCTGGTCATGTGAGATTGATGGGTTTTAATATGAATGAGGGGTTTTACTGCTCACTCCTGTCCATTCCCTCATCTAGTCTGCAGGCTTCAAGGGTTTGTTGATGTCTTCAGCATCCCTGGTGATGTCAACCACACCTGCAACCGGTGGAGGCACCCACACTGATTAGATAGCTAGTATTAGCCTGTATTGTCTTAGCAGTGAACCATTTGCATTATTCACAATACTATACAATCCATTGCCAGCTCTGAACTGGTGTGGCATTTAAATGCAGATCTATGGGACATAAAGATATGCTTCACCCTCCCATACACAGTAAAAGATGGCACTAAAACAGTGAGTGATATATTTTATTAAATGTATATGTACTGAAGAAATCCTTCTGTTCAGAACTAAAATACACTTGTATACACTTTTTAATGTTATTCAAATTATTATATCACTTTCAAGTTATTGCTAAGTCAAAACACGTATATTTATAATATCAAAACTATATTGGGATATTTATCATATTTAAGACCAGTCTCCTTACATTTATGTTTCAAAAACAATCATATCACAACAATCTGGGACTGTATACACCAATTTTCCTATAACTGTATGTAACAGACACTACTATAAAGAATAATATGCACAGATAATTACACAACCAGGGGGCCTATCATGCTCCGTACGCCAGAAAAGACCGCTGCTCCATAACCCTGTCCACCTGCTCTGATGAGGTGGACAGGAATAGCCGGAATTCAACCCGATCTAGTACGATCGGGTTGATTGACACCCCCCCTGCTGGCCGCGAGTCTGCATGGGGCGGCGTTGCACCAGCAGCTCACAAGTGCTGCTGGTGCAATGCTGAATACGGAGAGCGTATTGCTCTCCGCATTCAGCGATGTCTGTCGGACATGATCCGCACTGTCGGATCAGGTCCGACAGACATTTCATAAATAGGCCTCCAGGAGTCTGTAAACATCAGTATATATCTAAAACTTTGAGGCTTGGTTAGGAATCTAAAAATCTTGTTATTAGTTAGAATACTTTCAGCTAGATTATGCATTTTGAGCTCTATAGAGAAATACGAACGCAACAAAAGTTACGTTATTTAATTACCTATAGCACTGCTATTACAAGTTTTCAAACATACACCTTTTGCGTGCGAAATGGTTGCGTTGAGCTGCATACCGCACACAATCAGAGCACTGATGAGATGTTCTCGTGCTTGTGCACGATTTCCCCACAGACAATAATGGGGAGAGCCGCCAAAAGGAAAACTAACACCTGCGATTACAGAAACAAAAGTTCTATAACACATCCCCATTGATGTCTATCCCTAACATAACCCATACGTCTAAACACCACTAATCTGCTGCCCCCGACATCGCCGATGCCTGCCTACAGTTGTTAACCCCTAATCTGCCGCTCCTGATATCGCCGCCACTATACTACATTTATTAACCCATAAACTTCCAGCCCCCCACATCGCAACAAGCTAAATTAAACTATATTAACCCCTAAACCTAAACCTAACCCTAACCCTCCCTAACTTTAACATAAATAAATTAGATCTAAATTAAATTTAAAATTATTAACTAAATAATACCTATTTAAAACTAAATACATACCTGTGAAATAAAACCTAAGCTAGCTGCAATATAACTAATAGTTATATTGTAGCTAGTTTAGGTTTTATTTTTATTTCAAAGGTAAGTTTGTATTTATTTTAACTAGGTAGACTCGTTAGTAAATAGTTATTAACTATTTACTAACTACCTAGTTAAAATAAATACAAACTTACCTGTGAAATAAAACCTAACCTGCCTTACACTAAAACCTAACATTACTAAAAATAAAAAAACTATCATTAAAAAAAAATTATCCAAAAAAATAAAGATTAATCCTATTCGTAAAAAAACCCCACCCCAAAATAAAAAACCCTACTCTAGAATAAACTACCAAGGGCCCTTAAAATTGCCTTTTTGGGGGCCCTTAAAAGGGCCTTTTGTAGGGCATTGCCCTGAGATAAACAGGTCTTTTGCTCCAAAAAGAATACAAACACCCCCTAATACTATACAAACCCCCAAACTACCAGGGGCCCTTAAAGGGGCCTTTTGGGGGCCCCTAAAAAGGGCCTTTTGTAGGGCATTGCCCTGAGATAAACAGCTCTTTTGTTTCAAAAAGAATACAAACACCCCCTAACACTATACAAACACCCATCCCCCAAACTACCAGGGGCCCTTAAAAGGGCCTGTTGGGGGGCCCTTAAAAGTGCCTTTTGTAGGGCATTGCCCTGAGATATTCAGCTCTTTTACTAAAAAAACACCCCCTAAAAATATACATTACACAAAATAACAAAGAAATTATCAAAAATAAAAATATTATTCCTATTGTAATACCCATAAAAAAACACCCCAAAATAAAAAACCTAATCTAGAATAAAATACCAATGGCCCTTAGAAGGGCCTTTTGTAGGGCATTGCCCTAAATATATCAGCTTTATTTTTTTAAATAAAATTACAAAGACCCACTAACATTAAAACCCCCCACCCCCAAACCAGCAAAATAAAAAACAACTATCTAAAACACCTAGGCTACCCATTGCCCTGAAAAGGACATTTGTATGGACATTGCCCTTAAAAAGGCATTTAACTATTTTATTGCCCAGACCCTAAAAAATAAAACCCACCCAATAAACCCTTTAAAAAAGCCTAACACTAACCCCCTGACGATTGACTTACAGTTTTTGAAGTCCGGCTTGAAAGATCTTCACCGCAGCAAAGTCTTCATCCATGCGGCGTCTTCAATCTTCATCCCGGTGGCGACGTCCTGATTCAAGCGGAGAGAAGTCTTCATCCAGGTGGCTTCTTCAATCTTCATTCAGGCGGAATCTTCTATATTGATTCCGGAGGCACAGAGCGGGTCCATCCTGAAGACATCCCGCGCGGAACATCCTCTTCATATGGTCTCGGCCGTACACTAAATTTGAATAGCCAATAAGATTTTAGCAACCCTAATTCCTATTGGCTGATTCAAAATTTTCAGCCAATAGGAATGCAAGGGACACCATCTTGAATCGCGTCCCTTGCATTGAAGATTTAGTGTACGTCAGTGACCGTATGGAAAGGATGCTCCTTGCCGGATGTCTTCAGGATGGACCCGCTCCGCGACGGCTGGATGAAGATCAAAGAGGCCGCCTGGATGAAGACTTCTTGACACATGGATGATGACTTTGCCAGCTGGATGAAGATCGAAGAGGCCACCTAGATGAAGACTTCTTGCCGCATGGATGATGACTTTGCCGGCTGGATAAAGATCCTTCAAGCAGGACTTCAACAACTGTAAGTGGATCGTCGGGGGTTAGTGTTAGGTTTTTTGGGTGTTTTTTTTTTCAGATTAGGGTTTAGGCAATGTAAAAGAGCTAAATGCCCTTTTCAGGGCAATGGTTAACTTAGGTTATTTTAGATAGATTTTTATTTGGGGGGGTTGGTCGGGTGGTGTGTTTAACTGTTGGGTGGTGTTTGTATTTATTTTACAGTTAAAAGAGCTGATATCTTTGGGGCAATGCCCCAAAAAAGGCACTTTTAAGGGCAATTGGTAGTTTACTGTAGGCTAGTTTTTTTTTATTTTGGGTGGGCTTTTTTTATTTTGATAGGGCAATTAGATTAGGTATAATTCTTTTTTATTTTTTATTTGTTTGTTATTTTTCGTAATTTAGTGGGGTTTTTTTGTAATTTAGCTTTTATTTTTTGAAATTAGATTTTTTGTAATTTTTAGAGTAGTGTTAGGATTTTTTTAATTGGTAGTTAATTTAATTTTAGTTTAATAATTATAATAGTTTAATTGTTTGTTTAATTTTTTTTTTTTAATTTGACAGGTAAATTTCAATTTAATTTAAGATAGGTAAAATGTAATTTTAATATAAAGTTAGGGGGTCGTTAGGTTTAGGGGTTACTAGTTTAAATTAGTTTATTTTGTTGTGGGGGAGCTTTCAGTTTAGGGGTTAATAGTTTTATTTTAGTATATTTCGTTGTGGGGGGCTTGCCGTTTAGAGGTTAATAGGTTTATTATAGCGGCGGTGTGGGTGGACGGCAGATTAGGAGTTATTAATATTTAAATAGTGTTTGTGATGCGGAAGGGCGTGGTTTAGGGGTTAATACATTTATTATAGTGGCGACAATGTCGGGGAGTGGCAGAATAGGGGTTAATAAAAAAATTAGTAGCGGCGATGTTGGGAGCAGCAGATTAGGGGTTAATAAATTTATTATAGTGTTTGTGATGCGGGAGGGCCTCGGTTTAGGAGTTAATAGGTAGTTTATGGGTGTTAGTGCACTTTGTATTACTTTAGTTCTGAGTTTTATGTTACAGCTTTGTAGCGTAACACTCATAACTACTGACTTTAGATGGCGGTACAGATCTTGTCGTTTTAGGCTGTAACGCTCACTTTTTAGCCTCACCGCAAAATTTGTAATACCGGTGCTATGGGAATCCCATGAAAAAAAGCAATTTTTACGTGTGCGGGACTGATGTTGTGGTACAGGCTAAAAGGTGTGTTGTACACCTATACCGACAACACATGTAATAGCTGCGGTGCTGTTTTAACACTGAAAATGCCATATTTTTAGCATTACAAGACGCAACGCAAAACTCCTAATCTAGCTGTTTGTTATTAAAAATAAACAAAACTATATATTTTTACAACACTCCCAAATTGTCTATATAAATCAATCATCTACAACACATTTATGCAAAGAAAAATTTAGTGTACAATGTCCCTTTAAGTTAAGTAATGGCAAATTTTATATGAAATTCTAAGCAAACTCTTTCTTCATTCTGAGAACTTTCTGAAATCGTTTTGCTCACTGATATCATACATCTAACCATCCCTTTAAAGAGACAGTAAATTAAAAATTAAACTTTTATGATTCAGGCAGAACATGCAATTTTAAACAGCTTTCCAGCTCACTTATATTATCTAATTTGCTTTGTTCTTTCGATATCCTATATGTTAAAATATACCTAGTATGGCCCGAAAGCAGCAATGCAATACTGGGGCCTAACTGCTGATTATTGACTGCACATATATACCTCTTGTCATTGTGTTCAATTGGGTCACAATAGTGTAATGCTGCTCCTTTAATTAAGGATACCAAGAGAATGAAGCACATTTTTATAACATAAAAAGTTTATTGGAAAGTTGTATATAAAGGTCTGCACTGAATCACAAAGAAAAAAAAAATGTGTTTCATGTCCCTTTAAGTAACCAAACCATTTTCTTCTTTTCAGGAGCACGTTCTGTGGTGGTGAAGCAGCAAGACAGGGAGTTATTCAGACTCTTAACCGTTGTTAACCTTGCAACAAAGAAACTTTTTATTTTGTTTCTGACTGTCACCACTTTGATGTATTTGACCACAATCGTTCATTGTCCAAAAGGTAATGCTACCTGGAAACTGTTGACCTGTAACACTTAAGACATTATAACTCATAGCTCTTTATACTTACCAAGTAGTTAGATGACAGACCAGGCTAAATATAAATTTTGTGTTTGCAAACTTTTTGAAATATGTTTTTATTGTTATAGAATGACAAGGAATTATTCAGACTTTTAACCCTTGTTAACCTGACAATAAATAAACATTTTATTGTTTCTCACTGTTTCCCCTTTCATGTCTTTGACCACAATCTTTCATTGACCAGAAGGTAATGCTACCTGGAAACTGTTGATCTGTAACACTTAAGACATTATAACTCAATTAGTAAGAGAGCAGAATGAACTAAATATAAATAACACTTTATGAAAGAATAACTCACAAGTATGTGTAAACTTTTTGGGGTCTATTTAACAAGGGTCGAATGGCCCCTGTTCCCTTTTTGAGGGACACTCAATCAAAATTAAACTTTTATTATTCAGATAGAGCATGCCATTTTAAACAACTTTCCAATTTACTTCTATTAACAAAATGTGCACAGTCTTTTTATATTTAAACTTTTTGAGTCACCAGCTCCTACTGAGCATGTGCAAGAATAAGTGTGTATGCATTTGTGAATGGCTGATGGCTGTCACATGGTACGTGTATGCATTTGTGATTGGCTGATGGCTGTCACATGGTACAGGGGGAGTGGAAAAATACATAACTTTTAAAATTGTCAGAAAAAAAATCTACTACTCATTTGAAGTACAGACTAAGTGATATTGCATTGTCTTGTTATCTTGCATTTGTTGATTATGCAAATCTACTGTGTTGACTGGTCCTTTAAGAAGCAGCCGTCTAAAGACTGCTGCTTCTTAACTCATACGCCGCTTCTGAGGCGGCGTATAGCAATCCACCCGATCATGTACGATCGGGCTGATTGACACCCCTGCTAGCAAATCTGCAGGGGGCGGCATTGCACCAGCAGTTCACATGAACTGCTGGTGCACTGATAAATGCACACAGCGTATGCTGTCGGCATTTATCGATGTGCGGCGGACATGGTTCACTATAGCGGATCATGTCCATCCACACAATGTTAAATGGACCTCATCGAAATATGTTTTTATTGTTATAGAAAGACAGCATAAAAGCTAGGATGTGTGTGCTGCAGAGAAAACAGGAAACAGACATAGAACAAGATTCAACATTATGCAGCTGTGTTCGAAATTCATTGAGGCTCACGTCATGTACGTTTTCTAGCCCATCATCAGTGGGGGTTTAAGTGATTAACACATATAGCTGTATTAAGTGGCCCAACACATGATACCTCCCACAGTAAACAAGAAATGCCACAAACATGGAAAAATAAAACTTTAGAATTAGAGGTTTTGGGGGGGATTTAATTGGAGTTAAATATTTAACAGAAATGGTCCCTTGTATTAGAATTACAACACATATATAAGTACCTATATGTTATATACAATATTACCAAGTGGGATCCATGTCTGATGTGGAATCTCAGAGACAGAACTAAACAACTAGAAGAACTAATTGTATAAAGAGTACAATAGAATTCACAGCAGAGATTGCCACAAATTAGATATTATATAAACTCCAAAATAGAAGATTCTGATAAGGATTATATCAAATATTTTTGTATTTCTTTATAAAAAGTTCCATGTCATTCATACCTTAATATCTTTATTGGTATATCTAGGAACCCACATTCACACAAAAGTAGCGAAAAGAAAGTTTAAAAACACTTAAACCCCGTCTCATAATAATTATTATACTGAGATATCATATAATTACTAAGTGCCTGCTGTCAAATATCTAAAGTAAATTAAGCCCTTACAATCCGAGGGCTGGTTTAACTTTTATAGCTTATATTCTAAGCAGGCACCTAAAGAGAACTATTGTTTAAGAACACTGTCAGTTAGACAAGGGTAAGCTGATTAAAAACGGCAGACAGGAGAGACGAGGCTGCTCCTGCTGGACCCCTGACGCGCGTTTCACAGAACGCTTGAGGAAGCATTCTGTGAAACGCGCGTCAGGGGTCCAGCAGGAGCAGCCTCGTCTCTCCTGTCTGCCGTTTTTAATCAGCTTACCCTTGTCTAACTGACAGTGTTCTTAAACAATAGTTCTCTTTAGGTGCCTGCTTAGAATATAAGCTATAAAAGTTAAACCAGCCCTCGGATTGTAAGGGCTTAATTTACTTTAGATATTTGACAGCAGGCACTTAGTAATTATATGATATCTCAGTATAATAATTATTATGAGACGGGGTTTAAGTGTTTTTAAACTTTCTTTTCGCTACTTTTGTGTGAATGTGGGTTCCTAGATATACCAATAAAGATATTAAGGTATGAATGACATGGAACTTTTTATAAAGAAATACAAAAATATTTGATATAATCCTTATCGGAATCTTCTATTTTGGAGTTTATATAATATCTAATTTGTGGCAATCTCTGCTGTGAATTCTATTGTACTCTTTATACAATATGGAAAAATAAAAATTACAACCACAAAACATTTGCAAAAAGAGCCTTCTTGAAAGACATGTAATTGTTAAATACTTGTGTCTTTTATTTATACTATTGCTGTCTCCTGTTTAAACCCTGTATTTGTATTTGTAATCTCAGAGAAGCGAGTGAGGTGTTGTCCGTGGGCATTCCGGGGTGTTTTGGTGCCAACTGGAGGCATGGTCAGGATTATAATAAGGGTAGACAGTTGGCTCAATTTAATCTTCTACACTAGACGTGTGCACAGGCAAAAAATTTGGTACATCTGAAAGATTCAATTTGAAATTTATGGACAATTTGGTTTGTCAGAATTTTGTTTGTGGTCACTTTAGAAACAAAATTCGTTCATTTGCATTAGGACTAAGAAAAATCCCACAAAATATAAATTTTAGCAACAAAATTACACTGCTGGGAAATACCAACAATTGAAAGATTCTGTGCTAACTGGGACACGAGAACATACAAGCACTATAAAATATTTTACAAAGAGAATTCAAACAATAAATTGAAAAAAGCATTTGCTAATTACAGTAATATCAATTATTCACTACTACTACCTTTTCCCACCACCCTATTGTCACCCTATTGTCTTCCCACTTCTAACCTTTTACTTCCCACAACTGCAACCTTTCCGTACAATCTTACTTTTTCAACTCTCATTCTTTTTCAAATCCCTCATACAAAACTACTCACATTATATAATCACGAAATAGTCATCTACATTCGCTAAAAGTAGATTGCTAGTGATTATATTTTGTTGCCTTATGGAATTTTGACAGAGAATTTCTAGCCATTTAACATTTGGTGATCCACAGAGATAAACATTTATTGTTGGCCGCCATACTGATAATCCATTATTGTACTGTGTTTGCTACATAACTTAACCATGGACACTGACAAAGAAAGAAATTGTTACCTCACTTCTATAGATTATTTAAACACTCTGACACAAGTCTTGTAATCTATATTTAGTGATAATGCATCTACCAATCCTCTGAGTGACATTTCAATCAATGGAAGATCTGATTATCAAAGATAAAAAGTTAAAATGGGACAAAAGGACACTTGAACCCTACATTAGGCTGACTATAGTCTCAAGTGGACTAAATTTAATTAAATTCCCTACATTTGACACTGAGGACATTCAATTCATTAATTAATAAGTGGAATGAAGCATTATCTAAATGTTCTTTCAAATTGATGTCACTTTTAATAGAGTATAAGGATAAACAGCTGTTGCTAGTTAGAGAAAAAATATCTGCATTATAAAAGAGTAAGATATTCTGCCTATGATAAAATATTGGAGTAAACCATGGTCAAGAAAATCAAACATTCTAAGTATATGCCTGATTAATCTGATTATGCCAATGGTACTGTTTACATTTGGAGAAGGAGCCTAAGACGTAGGTCTAGAGATAGATCACAAGGATGTAGGCATAGGGGTAGGAGCTCTGATAGGTCAGACAAGAAATTTAGATTTTCTGATTCGGGGGGGATTTCGGTGAGTTATAGTATTTTGAACTACAATCATTTTAAGAGGTTTCAGGATGCTTTATATAGTTTATTGGATGATGGGTTACATGCAGGGTTTTTGGATCAGAGCATATTTGTTTTTTTGCCCAGTTTAACCCATCTTCCATATACTACCATTCGTACACAAAACTTTGATTGATGTGAAGGGTGGGCTGATTGTATCTGGCATTGCTTCACTTTGTGAACCCTTGTCTCAGTGGCTTCATAGGATATTACTGCTCATAGTGCTATCTTTACCCAGCTATTTAAGAGATACCCAGCAACAACTTGAATTGAAAGAGATGGTTTAATGGGATAATATCTGTACATGGTGAGCAGTCAATATAACTACTTTTTATTCTTCCATTCCCCATGAACACGGTATGCAGGTTCTGAAATATTTTCTGAAATGGAGCAGAACTTTTTAAAGAGAAGATCTTCAAGCTTATTTCTTATTACAATGCAATTTATTTTCCTTTAAAGTTGTCTTTTATCTCCAGAGATGTGGGATGGCCATGAGGGCCAAGTTTGCTCCCTCATATGGCAACCTTTTCATGGACTAGTGGGAGGCTGCCACATCTTTGGTGACATGAACACCTTCAAACATTGCATCAAATTTTACCGGAGGTACATAGATAATCTCCTGTTTATTTGGACAGAGGCGTCTCTGAATTGGATAGCTTTATTCATTATACCAACAATAACACCATTAGTATAAAATTTACAGTTTATCATCAGATTAGAGCTATCAATTTTTTGGATATTACTGGATCCTAAGAGACAGGTTCCACACTGTATAGGAAACCTATTCCTGGGAACCCAGAGGAACATGGTAAAAGTTGCCATCCTGGATGGGTTCCCTATGCAGTGGCAAAGGGACAGTTTATGAGAACTAAAAGGAATTGTACAGAGAATTCAGATTATGAGGAACAGTCTGAGGCTTTTTCCAATAGAGACTATGCACATACAGAAAACAAAAGGGGAAGTAGATACTATGGATAGGGGCGCATTAATTAAAAAAAAGAGCAGGAATAAAAAATCATTTAGGGATGTCACATTTGTAACTCAATATACCCCTCAATTTTCACAGATTTGCAAAGTTATTAAGAAGCACCTCCCACTGTTAACCGCTAATGAGGCTTTGCGGGATCTGCTAGCTCATGGCTGCAGATTCTCTTATCGCAAAGTTTTAACTTTGGATAATATATTGACTCCTACTAAACTACAGAGTACCAAACAGAGTGAGAGTTCTTGGTTGTTTTTCAAAGGAATGTAGAAATGTAACTATCTTTTTTGCAAAGCATGCACTCATGTGGATTTGGGGGCACAGTTTACATCTTGGACAAAGTCTTTGAGGTGAGGAACTGCATTAATTGTCGGTCCTCCAATGTCTTTTATCTGACATGGTGTTGCCTGTGCCATCTCCAGTATATGGGTTGTACGACCCATGAGGTCAGAGAGAGGATCAGGTAACACCTTGTGGATATAAAAGAGATTGGATGCACCTTCAAAAATGGCACAGAACTTTATTGATATACATGGAAGTCAGGTCACTACACTAAAATGTAAGGTGATTCAGATTGTTAGGGCATCTTCTAGAGGAGGTGGAAAAACAAAGGTACTATTAAAATGTGATATATTTTTGATTTTCAAGTTAGCCACTAGATTGAGAATATGATTTAATAAACATTTGGTAGTAAATCATTTAAAATCCTGTGTAAATCATGTGAATAGTTTTGTCAGATAAACTTTTGGCATTGGTGTTGTTTACACCATGGTAGCTATTCATTTATTTGCTGTTTCAGTAGTTTAATTATTATATTAATGGAATTTATTGGTATTATTGTAATTCAAACTACTAATATCACTATGGTAGCAAGGGGTGTTAAAAAATCCATTAAAGTCCAGATGTACTTGGATCACATTAAAGGGGAATGCAATATGGGATTTGGACATATCCAATACATTACTACAGTTTGCAACTTTACAACCTTAATCAAGTGTGTATAGCATGTGATTCACATTTGTACCAATTAATTACTGGTGTGGGGTTTAAAGCCTTAACTGATTGTACATGCATGACTAAGGCAAAGCTTTTTTCTTAAATGCGTCAGTTGTGTCTTACCGGTTGTTGAGCTTTGAGCAGGAGTGGGAGAGGCAACAGCAGATATCAGAGTTACTGAACTAAGTAGGCCTCTGGAACACAAACCTCAAAAATACACCTCCAAGGGAGGAGGACAAAAAAGGCCTTGAGCCTTTGGACACAGCGACTAGCAGTTTGATACAATTTTTTACTTTAACTGATGATGACCACCACAGATCAGGAAGGGCAGGAGCAGGAGAGGCAGCAACAGGCAACAGAGGTACTGAACTAGCTAGGCCTCATAGTACATAAGCGTTAGAAATACACCTACAAGGGAGGAGGAGGACAAAAACATGCCTAGAGCCAATTAGTCACAGCAGACAGCAGTTTCCTGAGGATTTGGCATAGGAAAATGACTACTACAGAGAAGGAAGGACCTCCAGTACACAAACCCCAAAAATACACCACCAAGGGAGGAGGACAAAGACGTGATTAGAGCCCCTTGGATACAGCGGTCAGCAGTTTGCTACAATTTTTACTTTAACTGATGATGACCACAACAGAGGTTGCAGGGCAGGAGCAGGAGAGGCTGTTGTATCCTCAGCCTAGGGGCTGTCACTAATGAGTAATTAGCAACAGATGTATGGTTCTCACAAAGAAAGCAAGAGAGAGAGAAAAGGAGCGGTAAGAATTATTCTTATTTATAAGTATTATATGCCTTGACTAGATAAAACTAATTATAGACAAATATTCAATCTGGGTTATCTAACAAATTAAAATAACACTAATATTTTATCAAACATTAGTCGACACAAATCTATTTATTAATTATCACAACAGATGAAGAGTAATACATACCTTGAGATCTAGAGGTACCAAATAACAACAGTTAATTCAAGTTCACTGTTTTTATACACATCTTAAACCAATCAGCTTAGTCCATACCATAAATGAAAGGCTAATTATATATATATATATATATATAAGTTATCATCCTTATTTTATGAATTTGGCTTAGGTATAGCTAATTCTATTTTAACTTTGCTCATGTGCAGTTTCATAGTAAGTTAATAATAATTTGTATGTAGCTAGCAGTAAGTAGTGTTTTGATTGACAAGAGCAACTGAATCTACATGTCCCAGTTCTAAATGTAATGCCCTTGTAAAGGATTAACCCATTGCTAACTGAATTCCAACTAATTCTATCTATATTTTTTACATTGATAACTCCACATTCCCACATTCTATATTTTATAACTCCACAGAGGCAGCAGCAGGCTGCAGAGTTACAAAATACTCAGGCTTCGCACTACATAAACCTGAAAAATACACCTTTAAGGGAGTAGGACAGATATGTGCCTAGAGCCCCTTGGACACAGCAGCCATCAGTTTTATGAGAATTTGGCATTGATGGATGATGACCACTATGTAGCAGGAAGGGCAGGAGTGGCAGCAGCAGCAGGTAGCAGACTTACTGAACTAGGTAGGTCTTACAGTACATAAACCTCAAAAATACACCTTCATGGGAGGATGACAAACATGTGTATAGAGCCCTTTGGACAGCGCCCAGCAGTTTCCTAAGAGTTTGGCTTGATGGTTGATGAATAGCCACTACAGAGGAGGAAGGGCAGGAGCTGGAGTTTGAAAACATGTCAAAGCTAAAGGTGGAGTAACCTAGATTAAGAATGTTAAATTTGAGAAATACCATATGCTCCGGGAGCAGTGGTGACATTTGTGAGCTCTGAGGGTTCAGTATATTGACAGTTAAATTAAAACATTTTTCTCCCTAACAAAGGCAGGAGACCTACAAGTTCTAGTGATGCCCCAACTGCAATTTACATGTGCAGCAAGTGTGATCCATTTGATGCAAGAAAAAAAAACATTCTGCACAGAAAGGGTTAAAGTAAAACTTTTTTACCCAACAAAGGCAGGAGACCTACCAGTTCCAGCAATACCCCCGCAGTAATCTGAATATGCAGTCAGTGTGATACATTGACTGCAAGAAAAAACATAATTTATGTAAGAACTTACCTGATAAATTCATTTGTTTCATATTGGCAAGAGTCCATGAGCTAGTGACGTATGGGATATACAATCCTACCAGGAGGGGCAAAGTTTCCCAAACCTCAAAATGCCTATAAATACACCTCCCACCACACCCACAATTCAGTTTAACGAATAGCCAAGCAGTGGGGTGATAAAGAAAGGAGTAGAAAGCACCAACAAAGGAAATTTGGAAATAATTGTGCTTTATACAAAAAATCATAACCACCATAAAAAGGGTGGGCCTCATGGACTCTTGCCAATATGAAAGAAATTAATTTATCAGGTAAGTTCTTACATAGTAAGTAAAGGAAAAACACCAGCGCACAAGTTGGAACACAAAAAGAAGGTATGTTAGTCTGAGTACTGGGTGTAGTTTAGAGGGGTGTATGTCACTCTAAGTAGTACCCAAAAAGATGTATATAATCAATACTGTGTTAATGATGTAAAAATAAATGACAATAATTGACAATAATCACAACAATAATAGTTGGTCCAAAAAGTAATAAATGTCACAAAGTCAAGATAATTATAGGTGAGAGTGCCGCAAGAAGTAAAGATTTTCAGTGTACCCCTGACACTGTGGTAAATAATAGTGAAAGCGAACTAAATAGTAAATGCTTCTGCGCAACTTTAAAAGAACTCTGATGAGTACAAAATGTCCTTTACATAATGTCTAAAAAATAACTGATAAATAAATAAATAGATGAACAGATGAGGTATGTTCTTAAGTCAAATAAAATGCATCCAAAAATGGAAAGAGTATAGGTGTCCTCTTACCGAAGATTACCTCAATCATATGAGGTAATGTGTGGTCATGTAGTTGATGTTGTGGGTCTGTGGTCAATCGCTGCTGTTGCCTGTTCCTTCAGTGCAGCCTTGTGTATGGTAGCCCTTTGTCTGGAACTTCCTGGATCTTGTGCTTTGGTCTAGAAATCTCTTGGCTGTATGGTAGTTCTCGTCCTAGGGTCTTTCCCAAACATCTAGGTAGGCTCAGGATCAGCAGTTCACTGCTAGGAGCTAGCTGGTGATTGATGGCTACACACATATGTCTCTTGTCATTGGCTTAACAGATGTGTTCTTCCCAGTAGTGAATTGCTGCTCTGGAGCACACTTTAACTATGTGTTTTAAATCATTTGCCAGAGTTAAACGCCTTGTTATATGCAGACAATGGTGCAATAATAAAATACTCTAATCCAGAGCTTTTTCTTCTTGCACTTTTATATCCCTTTAATATATTTAGAACCACCATGGATCCTCCTGGTTCACTTTACAGAAATGATTTCTCCATATATCTGTCACCTTCAGCACTCATGCTTAACTCCCTGTTGAGTCTGTGATATTGACAGATTCACCCTATTAGACCAAGCGATACAGAGAAGGAATATGGCATGTCACAATACACCAAACACAGGGAGCCAGGAACTCTGAGTTTAATGTGTTCGAATGACTTTGGAATAGTTCCTTGAGGTGTTTCTTAGCTCTAACTCTCTCTGGCGGGTTTCTGATTCTCCTTTCCCTCTGTGGCCAGTTAGTGTGACGTCACTCACTCCCGACTCCTGTTTGAAACACTTGCGCAAGTATTATCAGCTCCGTTTTCCCCAACCTCTTTCAGCTTTCCTGGATCTGGTCTATTTACACTCTGCACTTTAATACAACATACGCAGAGGTCAGACCTTCTTGCTCCTTTCCGCTGTTTTCAGTTTTACGGTATTGTAGGTGTCCTTTACCAACTCCAAAATCACTGCCAATCACTACCAAGTTCTGTATCACAGATCCACGTGTTTCACCCCCTTCAGGGCTTTCTCAAGATGTCATTCGAACACATTAAACTCAGAGTTCCTGGCTCCCTGTGTTTGGTGTATTGTGACATGCCATATTCCTTCTCTGTATCGCTTGGTCTAATAGGGTGAATCTGTCAATATCACAGACTCAACAGGGAGTTAAGCATGAGTGCTGAAGGTGACAGATATATGGAGAAATCATTTCTGTAAAGTGAACCAGGAGGATCCATGGTGGTTCTAAATATATTAAAGGGATATAAAAGTGCAAGAAGAAAAAGCTCTAGATTAGAGTATTTTATTATTGCACCATTGTCTGCATATAACAAGGCGTTTAACTCTGGCAAATGATTTAAAACACATAGTTAAAGTATGCTCCAGAGCAGCAATGCACTACTGGGAAGAACACATCTGTTAAGCCAATGACAAGAGACATATGTGTGTAGCCATCAATCACCAGCTAGCTCCTAGCAGTGAACTGCTGATCCTGAGCCTACCTAGACGTTTGGGAAAGACCCTAGGATGAGAACTACCATACAGCCAAGAGATTTCTAGACCAAAGCACAAGATCCAGGAAGTTCCAGACAAAGGGCTACCATACACAAGGCTGCACTGAAGGAACAGGCAACAGCAGCGATTGACCACAGACCCACAACATCAACTACATGACCACACATTACCTCATATGATTGAGGTAATCTTCGGTAAGAGGACACCTATACTCTTTCCATTTTTGGATGCATTTAATTTGACTTAAGAACATACCTCATATGTTCATCTATTTATTTATTTATCAGTTATTTTTTAGACATTATGTAAAGGACATTTTGTAGTCATCAGAGTTCTATTGAAGTTGCGCAGAAGCATTTACGATTTAGCTCGCTTTCACTATTAAGTTCTTACATAAATTATGTTTTCTTTCATGTAATTGGCAAGAGTCCATGAGCTAGTGACATATGGGATATCAATACCCAAGATGTGGATCTCCACTCAAGAGTCACTAGAGAGGGAGGGAATTTAATAAAAACAGCCATAATCTGCTGAAAAATATTAATCCACAACCCAAAAATATAAGTTTATTTCATTTGAAAGAAAAAAAACTTAAATCAAAAGCAGAAGAATCAAACTGAAACAGCTGCCTAAAGAACTTTTCTACCAAAAACCGCTTCCGAAGAAGAATTTAGTAAATGTATGCAAAGAGGACCAAGTTGCCGCTTTGCAAATCTGATCAACTGAAGCTTCATTCTTAAAAGCCCATGAAGTGGAGACTGATCTAGTAGAATGAGCTGTAATTCTCTGAGGCGGGGCCTGACCCGACTCAAAATAAGCTTGATGAATCTAAAATTTCAACCAAGAAGCCAAGGAAATAGCAGAAGCCTTCTGACCTTTCCTAGGACCAGAAAATAAAACAAATAGACTGGAAGTCTTCCTGAAATCTTTAGTAGCTTCCACATAATATTTCAAAGCTCTTACCACATCCAAACAATGTAAGGAACTTTCCAAAGAATTCTTAGGATTAGGACACAAGGAAGGGACAACAATTTCTCTACTAATGTTGTTAGAATTCACAACCTTAGGTAAAAATTAAAAAGAAGTCCACAAAACTGCCTTATCCTGATTAAAAAATCAGAAAAGGAGACTCACAAGAAAGAGCAGATAACTCAGAAACTCTTCTAGCAGAAGAGATAGCCAAAAAGAACAACACTTTCCAAGAAAGTAGTTTAATATCCAAAAAATGCATAGGTTCAAATGGAAGAACCTGTAAAGCCATCAGAACCAAATTAAGACTCCAAGGAGGAGAAATTGATTAAATAACAGGCTTAATAAGAACTAAAGCCTGTACAAAACAGTGTATATCAGGAAGTATAGCAATCTTTCTGTGAAATAAAACAGAAAGAGCGGAAATTTGTCCTTTCAAGGAACTTGCAGACAAACTCTTATCCAAACCGTCCTGAAGAAACTGTGAAATTCTAGGAATTCTAAAAGAATGCCAGGAGAATTTATGAGAAGAACACCATGAAATGTAAATCTTCTAAACTCTATAAAAAATCTTTCTAGAAACAGATTTACAAGCTTGTAACATAATATTAATCTATGACTTAGTACTAAGCATTCAATTTCCATATCTTCAAATTAATGATTTGAGATCCTGATGGAAAAACGGAACTTGAGAAAGTAGGTCTGGCCGAACGGAAGTGGCCAAGGCGGGCAACTGGACATCCGAACCAGATCCGCATACCAAAACCTGTGTGGCCATGCTGGAGCCACCAGCAACACAAATTATTGTTCCATGATGATTTTGGAGATCACTCTTGGAAGGAGAACTAGAGGCGGGAAAATGTAAGCAGGATGATAACACCAAGGAAGTGTCAGCGCATCCACTGCTTCCGCCTGAACATCCCTGGACCTGGACAGGTATCTGGGAAGTTTCTTGTTTAGATGAGAGGCCATGAGATCTATCTATTGAAGACCCCACAACTGAACAATCTGAGAAAACACATCTGGATGGAGAGACCACTCCCCTGGATGTAAAGTCTGGTGGCTGAGATAATCCGCCTCCCAATTGTCTACACCTGGGATAAGCACCGCAGAGATTAGACAAGAGCTGGATTCCGTCCAAACAAGTATCCAAGATACTTCTTTCATAGCTTGGGGACTGGGAGTCCCACCCTGATGATTGGCATATGCCACTGTTGTGATATTGTCTATCTGAAAACAAATGAACGGTTCTCTCTTTAGCAGAGGCCAAACTGAAGAGCTCTGAGAATTGCACGGAGTTCTAAAATATTTATTGGTAATCTCGCCTCTTGAGATTTCCAAACCCCTTGTGCTGTCAGAGATCCCCAAACAGCTCCCCAACCTGAAAGACTCACATCTGTTGCGATCACAGTCCAGGTTGGCTGAACAAAAGAAGCCCCTTGAACTAAACGATGGTGATCTATCCACCATGTCAGAGAGTGACGTACATTGATTCAGCATACAAAGCTGAAGAGGTCTCATGTGAAAACGAGCAAAGGGGATCATGTCCGATGCTGCAGTCATGAGACCTAAAACTTCCATGCACATAGCCACTGAAGGGAATGACTGAGACTGAAGGTGCCGGCATGCTGCAACCAATTTTAAACGTCTCTTGTCTGTTAGAGACAGAGTCATGGACACTGAATCTATCTGGAAGCCTAAAAAGGTGACCCTTGTCTGAGGAATCAAGAAACTTTTGGTAAATTGATCCTCTAACCATGTTTCCAAAGAAACAACACTAGTTGATTCGTGTGAGATTCTGCAGTACGCAAAGACTGAGCTAGTACTAAGATATCGTCCAAATAAGGAAACACTGCAATACCCTGTTCTCTGATTACAGAGAGTAGGGCACCCAGAACCTTTGAAAAGATTCTTAGAGCTGTTGCTAGGCCAAATGGAAGAGCAACAAAGTGGTAATGATTGTTTAGAAAAGAGAATCTCAGAAACTGATAATGTTCTGGATGAATCGGAATATAAAGGTATGCATCCTGCAAGTCTATTGTGGACATATAAGGTCCTTGCTGAACAAAAGGCAGAATAGTCCTTATAGTCACCATCTTGAAAGTTGGTACTCTTACATAACGATTAAAAATTTTCAGATCCAGAACTGGTCTGAATAAATTTTCCTTCTTTGGTACAATGAATAGATTTGAATACAACCCCAAACCTTGTTCCTAAGGAGGAACTGGCATGATTACCCCTGAAGACTCCAGGTCTGAAACACACTTCAGGAAAGCCTGAGCTTTTACTGGATTTACTGGGATACGTGAGAGAAAAAATCTTCTCATAGGAGGTCTTACTCTGAATCCTATTCAATACCCTTGAGAGACAATTATCTGAATCCATTGATTTTGGACAGATTATCCAAATATCCTTGAAAAACCTTAATCTGCCCCCTACCAGCTGAGCTGGAATGAGGGCCCCACCTTCATGTGGACTTAGGGGCTGACTTTGGTTTCCTAAATGGCTTGGTTTTATTCCAATTTGAGGAAGGCTTCCAATTGGAAGCAGACTCCTTGGGGGGAAGATTGAGTTTCTGTTCCTTATTCTGACGAAAGGAACGAAAATGGTTAGAAGCCTTAGATTTACCCTTAGGTTTTTAATCCTGAGGCAGAAAAACTCCCTTCCCCCAGTGACATTTGAAAAAATAGAGTCCAACTGAGAACCAAATAAATTATTACCTGGGAAAGAAAGAGATAGTAATCTAGATTTAGATGTCATATCAGCATTCCATGATTTAAGCCACAAAGCTTTTCTAGCTAAAATAGCTAAAGACATGGATCTAACATCAATTTTGATAATATCAAAAATTGCATCACAAATAAATTGAATAGCATATTGCAATACGCAAATAATGCTAGATAAGTCAGAATCCAATTCCTGTTGCGCTAAATTCTCCAACCAGAAGGTTGATGCAGCCGCAACATCAGCCAAAGAAATTGCACATCTGAGAAGATGACCTGAATATAAATAGGCCTTCCTTAGATAAGATTCAAGCTTCCTATCTAAAGGATCCTTAAAGGAAGTACTATCTTCCATAGGAATAGTGGTACATTTAGCAAGAGTAGAAATAGCCCCATCAACTTTGGGGATTTTTTCCCAAAACTCTATAGCTTTTGCTGGTAAAGGATACAATTTTTTAAACCTTGAAGAAGGAATAAAAGAAGTACCTGGCTTATTCCATTCCCTAGAAATCATATCAGAAATAACCTCAGGAATAGGAAAAATCCCCTGAAGAGACCACAGGAGGTTTAATAACAGCAATTAAATGTTTATTAGACTGTACGTCAAAAGTACTGGTTACCTCAATATCCAAAATAATTAACACTTCTTTTAATAAAGAACGCATATAAATAAGTAGATTTGTCAGTGTCAATGTCTGAGGAAGGATCTTCTGTATCAGATAGATCCTCATCAGAAGAGGATAAATTATGTTGTTGGTCATTTGAAATTTCATCAACTAAATGAGAAGTTTTAAAAGACCTTTTATGTTTATTAGAAGGTGGAAATGCAGACAAAGCCTTCAAAATAGAATCAGAAACAAATTCTTTAAAATTTACAGGTATATCATGCACATTAGAAGTTGAAGAAACTACAACTGGCAATTAGTGATGTCGTAAATTGTTCGCTGGCGAATAGTTCCCGGCAAACATAGCTTGTTCGCGTTCGCCGCGGCGGGCGAGCATATGCAATGTTCGATCCACCCCCTATTCATCATCATTGAGTAAACTGTGACCCTGTATCTCACAGTCTGCAGACACATTCCAGCCAATCAGCAGCAGACACTCCCTCCCAGACCCTCCCAGCTCCTGGACAGCAGCCATTTTAGATTCATTCGGAAGCTGCATTGTTAGTGAGAGGAGGGACAGTGTAGCTGCTGGTGATTTTATAGGGAAATTGATAGCTAGGCTAGTGTATTCAGTGTCCACTACAGTCCTGTAGGACTCATCTGATCTCTGCTTTAAGGACAGCACCCCAAAAAGCCCTTTTTAGGGCTAGAACATCAATTATTTTTTTTCCTGTGTAATCTAATTGCAGTTGCTTGCCTGCCAAGCCACATGCCCAGTGCCACCACTCATATCTGGTGTAACAGTAGTGTAAATAATTAAAAAAAAAAAACTTTTTTTGACTGTGAAACATCAGTCTGCTAGTATAATCTAATTGCAGCTGCCTGCCTGTCAGCGTGTGTGCCAGGCCCACTTTCCCAGTGCCACCACTCATATCTGGTGTAACAGTAGTGTAAATAATTAAAAAAAAAAACTTTTTTGACTGTGAAACATCAGTCTGCTAGTGTAATCTAATTGCAGTTGCCTGCCTGCCAGCGTATGTGCCAGGCCCACTTGCCCAGTGTCACCACTCATATCTGGTGTAACAGTAGTGTAAATAATTTAAAAAAAACAAACTTTTTTGACTGTGAAACATCAGTCTGCTTGTGTAATCTAATTGCAGTTGCCTGCCTGCTAGTGTGTGTGCCAGGCCCACTTTCCCAGTGCCACCACTCATATCTGGTGTAAGAGTAGTGTAAATAATTTTAAAAAAAAACTTTTTTGACTGTGAAACCTCAGTCTGCTAGTGTAATCTAATTGCAGTTGCCTGCCTGCCAGCGTGTGCCAGGCCCACTTGCCCTGTGCCACCACTCATATCTGGTGTAACAGTAGTGTAAATAATTTTAAAAAAAAATTTGACTGTGAAACATCAGTCTGCTAGTGTAATCTAATTGCAGTTGCCTGCCTGCCAGCGTGTGTGCCAGGCCCACTTGCCCAGTGCCACCACTCATATCTGGTGTAACAGTAGTGTAAATAATTAAAAAAAAAAAAACTTTTTTGACTGTGAAACATCAGTCTGCTAGTGTAATCTAATTGCAGTTGCTTGCCTGCCAGCGTGTGTGCCAGGCCCACTTGCCCAGTGCCACCACTCATATCTGGTGTAACAGTAGTGTAAATAATTTAAAAAAAAAACTTTTTTGACTGTGAAACATCAGTCTGCTAGTGTAATCTAATTGCAGTTGCCTGCCTGCCAGCGTGTGTGCCAGGCCCACTTGCCCAGTGCCACCACTCATATCTGGTGTAACAGTAGTGTAAATAATTAAAAAAAAAAAAAACTTTTTTGACTGTGAAACATCAGTCTGTTAGTGTAATCTAATTGCAGTTGCCTGCCTGCCAGCGTGTGTGCCAGGCCCACTTGCCCAGTGCCACCACTCATATCTGCTGTAACAGTAGTGTAAATTTAAAAAAAAAACGTTTTTGACTGTGAAACATCAGTCTGCTAGTGTAATCTAATTGCAGTTGCCTGCCTTCCAACGTGTGTGCCAGGCCCACTTGCCCAGTGCCACCACTCATATCTGGTGTAACAGTAGTGTAAATAATTAAAAAAAAAAAAAACTTTTTTGACTGTGAAACATCAATCTGCTAGTGTAATCTAATTGTAGTTGCCTGCCTGCTAGCGTGTGTGCCAGGCCCACTTGCCCAGTGCCACCACTCATATCTGGTGTAACAGTAGTTTAAATAATTTTAAAAAAAAAAACTTTTTTGACTGTGAAACATCAGTCTGCTTGTGTAATCTAATTGCAGTTGCCTGCCTGCCAGCGTGTGTGCCAGGCTCACTGCGTATACTGTGCCCACTTGTCCAGTGCCACCACTCATATCTGGTGTAACAGTAGTGTAAATTTAAAAAAAAAAAACTTTTTTGACTGTGAAACATCAGTCTGCTTGTGTAATCTAATTGCAGTTGCCTGCCTGCCAGCGTGTGTGTCACAGCGTATACTGTGCCCACTTGCCCAGTGCCACCACTCATATCTTGTTTAATAGTAGTGTAAGTGTACATTTGATGATGTTTTAAAGCACGTTATTCCAAACAATTAAGGAATGTTAGGTGATTTATGCCCTTTATGGATTAAAACCAGACTCTGCATCAACTATGTAATTTTCCATGGGAGTTTTGCCATGGATCCCCCTTTGGCAAGCCACAGTCCAGGTGTTAGTGCCCTTGAAACAACTTTTCCCTCATAATTGTGCCCAGAAAGAGTCCCTGTGGGTTTTAAAATTCGCCTGCCTATTGAAGTCTATGGCGGTTCGCCCGTTCGCAAACTTTTGCGGAAGTTCGAGTTCTCCGTTCGCGAACTCAAATTTTTAGGTTCGCGGCATCACTACTAGCAATGTGCCATTACTGATGGATACACTAACTGCATGTAAAAGTTTATCATGACAATTATTACAAATGACATTCGGCGAAATAATTTCAACAATTTTACAACAAATGCACTTAGCTTTGGTAGGACCGATGTCAGGCAGCAATGTTCCTGCAGAAACTTCTGAGGCAGGATCAGATAGAGACATCTTGCAAAATGTAAGAGAAAAAAACAACATAAAAAGCAAAATTATCTATTTCCTTATATAACAGTTTCAGGAATGGGAGAAAAGCAAACAGCATAGGCCTCTGATAAAGAAAAAATCAAGAGGCAAACATCAATGGGGTATTGAAATAATGAAAAAGTTTAGTGCCAAGTATGACGCACAACGTAACATAAACCTTTTTGGTGCCAAAAAATAACCGGAAATGACACACTCGCATCACTAATGACTCGACCATGTGAAAGGTCTCTGCGTCAAGTATGACGCCGGAAATGACGAAGTTGCGTCATAGACGTATTTTTCCGCACCAAAAATATTTTCACGCCGAGAATGACGCAATAAAGTTTAGCATTTGATGCACCAGCGGGCCTAATGCCGCCCGCAATTTGCAAGAAGTAGTCAATTGAAAAAAGACTAAACCCCAGGTAAGAAAAATATTTCTTTAAAAGATGTTTATATTACCCAAATATGAAACTGACAGTCTGCAGAAGGCAATACATGAACCTGACTCATGGCAAATATAAGTACATATATGTAGAACTTTATATAAATGCATAAAGTGCCAAACCATTGCTGAGGTGTCTTAAGTAATAAAAAGCATACTTACCAAAAGACACCCATCCACATATAGCAGATAGCCAAACCAGTACAGAAACAGTTATCAGTAGAGGTAATGGTAAATTGAGAGTATATCGTCGATCTGAAAAGGGAGGTAGGAGATGAATCTCTACGACCGATAACAGAGAACCCATGAAATAGACCCCCGTTAGGGAAATCATCGTATTCAATAAGTGATACTCCCTTCACGTCCCTCTGACATACGCTGTACTCTGAGAGGAATCGGGCTTCAACAATGCTGAGAAGCGCATATCAACGTAGAAATCTTAGCACAAACTTACTTCACCACCTCCATAGGAGGCAAAGTTTGTAAAACTGAATTGTGGGTGTGGTAAGGGGTGTATTTATAGGCATTTTGAGGTTTGGGAAACTTTGCCCCTCCTAGTAGGATTGTATATCCCATATGTCACTAGCTCATGGACTCTTGCCAATTACATGAAAGAAAAACAGACTCTGCACACAAAGAGTTATATAAAAACATTTTCCCCAAAAAAATGCAGTCCCGGCTATGCTCCCCACTGCAAAATATATTAAGCTACAACTCTAAACTAGTAAAGAAAAGTTATAAATTTCAGGTCTCCAGAGTAAAAAAATAATAATGCAGTATGTGTCATTGCACTGCACTGCAAGAAAAATCTGATTCTCCACACAAAAGTCTTTTTTTACAACAAACAGCACAGCAGGCTGACAGAGGCGTGCACCACTGCACTGTTCAGAAGCTGAAGTGAACGTAATTAAAAGATGGCTGATGTTTGCTTAGACTATCACCACTATCATCACCACCCTATGCTAGTTTAAAAGTGGAATGGACAAGCCTGTTTGGCATTAAATCCCTGACTTGCTAGCCCTCATATCAATCATTTAGTAATTCTCTGTTAGGATTGGACAAGAGAAGATTTACACATGAATGGTCAGACCATTAACTGCAAGTTAATGAGCTGATTTGTCAAATGATTTCAGCGCCTTCCCTTTTTCCTGTGTTCTCTGCCCATTTATTTTTGACACAGAAAGTATGAACGAAAACTAAACAAATGCGACTGATAAACATGTAAAATTCTATTACTCATTTTGGTTCCATTTCCATTCATCTACTCATTATGTGACCAAATGGATGATTGGGCAAACATTTGAATGAATACATGTCTAGCCTGTACATTAATAATTTGTTTTTGAAAATGTAGTCTGTGCAGTGAAAGTGAGGCTTGGTTAATGCGGTCTAAGCAGTGAATGTAAGTTTAGAAAAACACATACATTACATTATGAGAAATGTAAATATGCTATTTAAGAGGATGAGAATAAGTTGAGACCAATTTTATATGAGAAAATGGTTTCCTGCAATGTTTTTAATTCTAGATAAAAAACTTTGCCTAAACAGGAAATTTTACAATCAATGATGGAAAACATTAACAAAATACTTAAAAAAAACAAAAGTTAGCAATCATAATCTTTGGTAAATATGTCCAGCATACCGATATTGG
Organism: Bombina bombina; assembly: GCF_027579735.1. NCBI lineage: Eukaryota > Metazoa > Chordata > Amphibia > Anura > Bombinatoridae > Bombina > Bombina bombina. Next base: position 23,297 of record NW_026511295.1, on the reverse strand, counting down.
GATATTTATAAAAGCTTTAACCGCAAATATGCCGGAATTCTGCAACATTAGGTTTAGGGGTTAACAGCTTAATTTAGTTTTTTGCGATGTGGTGAGTTGACGGTTTAGGGGTTAATAGGTTTAGTTAGTGGAGGTGATGTGGGAGGCCAGAGGTTTAGGGGTTAATAAGTTTATTTAGTGGTGCCGGTGGCAGGGAGCAGCGGAATAGGGGTTAATACATTTTATTAAGGTGGCGGCAATGTCGGGGAGCGGCGGGATAGCGGTTAATAACTTTATTTAGGTTGCGGCGGTGTCGGGGAGTGGCGGGATAGGGGTTAAACATTTTATTATAGTGGCGGCGTTTAGTGACAGGGTATAAATAAAGTTGGGAAAAAGCCGAATAGACGCAAGATCGATGACTGTTAGTTAACAACAGTCCGATACTCATCGCCCCGTACTTGGTGCGCGTCTTTTTGCCGGCTTTTTTTATAAATAAGGTGAGCGTAGTGAGATACGCGGCCGCAATGTTAGGCAAGCGTATTGGTGCCGGCGAATGCAACAAAGTTGAGGCTTTGATAAATATCCCCCAGCATGTCTTTACACAAATTACATTAAGATTGTTTAAAATTATTTAGGTTGGATTTGAATAACAAAAGTTTCATTTTAAACAGGCAAATTATACTTTCCTTAGACATTGTACAAAGGGGGCTTTGGAAATATTTTCACACTATTTGTACCCTAACTTATAATACATAGAAGCAATTTATATAAAAAAGGCAATTATAAAAAAAAAAATGCAAACATTTTTTTTAGGACACTTCTGTCTTTGATATGAAGTGTTGTAACTAATTATGCCTGTTGATGAAGTGGGGGATAATCTAGTTTGTATTACATAATTAATCTTGTAAATAAACTCTCTCTTAATTCTGATGAAGGTGTTGTATTCCTGTATTTACTAGGCTAAGGAGATCATTAAAAATCAGCTTCCGTTCTTTTCCACAGTGTACGTCTATATAAACATGAATAGATTATTCTGATTCCAGGGCAATGACTAGCTATATACTATCCAACAAAAGTTTTTTTTTTTATTATTTTTAAATTTTACTATCCAGTGATACTATATACAACCACTCTAGAATATCTCTGGTCACGCAAGATACCCCATGTTTTATTTTCATCCTATTTTTATTAAATCTATTATAAACTTTCTATAAGAATGGTTAAAACTATAAAGTTTTATTTTTTTAAATTGAGGCATTTATATAATTTATATAAAAATGATTAATACTAATATAGGTTAGTATTTACTTTTCTCTGATAAGATTATAAAAGCAAGTAATTCACTAATTAATTGTAATGGCAGCTGCTTCACAAATTGATTCTAATCATTGTGCACTGCAAGATAGATAAGATATTCTTTAATATTTAGCCAGACATCACTATATATGGGCTGGCTCCTCCTATGCACCGTAGGGGTTTGCTCTATATATTTGTAGCAAGATTGTAACAAATTTTCAGCTGTCATCATCACTGCAGCAGTAAAGGTAAGTAAGTTAACACATCTTCACATGCTAAAAAGCATAAAATCTATTATTTATTCTCTTTACTGCTCTTCTCAGAACAGGAGAAACATCACCAAATCAAATTTTACTAAAATGTAACATTTTGAGATGTGATGTAGCCCTCAAAGTTAGTCTTCAAATGGATTATTTCCAACCATTCAAAATACAGATGAAATTAAATCATCTTTAAAATAATCAATTGTCAATATCTATACTTGCTTTAATCTACATCCAGGATTTTTTTGAATTAAAACTTTGTTTCAAACATTTTTGGTTATTTGCAGGCTTCAGTTGAGGAAATTGTTCAAGAACACTGGGTATCATACTGTGTCTTTATGGTTTGTCATCAGACCTTTAGTTAAGCAGATGTCACATTTAATTTAATGAGAGAGGTCATACACTATAATTGTGTCTCCCTGGGTCATATGAGATAGCCTTGAAATCATGACTCAAGTCCTAGGACTGTCATGAGAAAGCATCACTGCTTCGGAATTGAGTGTATTTGACTATAGAGTGTTTATCGTACTAATAATAGATATGTTGTACTATATTCCTCTTTTCAATGAGTAACCCTCACATAACAGCCATGCAAACACAAAGCACACCAGTTGTTTTTGAACTACTGCTGCAGGTGAAAATATAGCAGAATTATTATTTTTTTCTTTTTGTTTTTTAACTTTTGCTGCTAACCATTAATGCATACATTGTGCTTATGTAATGACACCAACATTCAATAATCTTGGATGGGATTTGCCAAAGCTAAATGCTCCCAATTCACAACTCCATGTCAAGATACTTTCAACTCCATAATGACCATTCAACGACACCCCCAGTGTAAAATAATATGTGGCAAACATCTATATTTTTAATATTAGAATAAAAAATAATATTCAAATCAGCTGTTACAATGTTAGTTATAAACGTTATATTAACTATAGTTGAATGGGAATATGTAAAATCTAAAGTTCAATTGTACACTTGAAACAAACAATCTATCCATTTTTAATCTTAGAATAAAAAATAATTTTAAAGTCAACTGTAACTACATATAGTTATAAACGTTATATTACCTAAAGAATGGCAAATTTGTAAACTTACATTTCAATTGTACACTTGGAACAACCATCTATAATTTTATGAAAGAAGAAATCCAAAAACATTTTATTTTTCATGAAAGCATGTTTAAGGGACCATAAAACAAGTTGGGATAGAGAAAAAAATAATACAATATGTATTACCTGCAAATGTATACTGCAGTGCCTCGCCATTAACCTTTCTTTTTAGTTTCTGAATTGTATAAGCTCTAACTCCCCACACATTTCATTTTATGGAGTTATCTATGTTTATTGTTCCTTTTGGTAAAATGCAAAATTGGCTAGGGATTATCTGAGCAGATCTCGAAATGTTTTAAAGCACTTTAAGATAATATCAGTTTAGTGAACATAGGCAATTCTCTATAGGTCTAATGGTAAAAGGAAGTATATTCAGCACAGGAACTTCAATAAAAATATATTACTTTTCTCTTTCTAGGTAGAAAAATGTGTTCAATATAGTTTTGAATAAAAATCTAAACAGCTGCAAGATAATCAACTTCAATATTATATACTGTGGCCAGACAAGTGGTGCTGGTTCCCAATTTATTTTTAAAGCAGCAGTGTGCCCATATTTACAGCAATCTTCCAACCTGCCCAAACTGTTTGTGTTTACACTTACAATTATAATGTGTACTTGTGTGCATCCTGCCGGTTATTGCTACTTGATGGTTGGCTTTAAATTTGGAGAATTAGTGCTGTTTCCCTAAAAGTTATAGCAGCAGTGGCATTTATTTATTTAATTTAGGGCTAGATTACTAGTGGAGGTGAGTAATTTTTGTGGCCCTAAATAACCAGCCATTACAAGTGGGCTAGTTATTGCTACCGGCAAGCTTGCAGTAGCAATTAGAACTCAAAAAATTAACCAGAGGTCGATCTCTGGTTAATATTTTAAATGTCTTCAAATTGCCCCCAAAATGACATGTGTGGTCCCTTTTTTTTTTTTTTTTTTTTTAAATGTAAAATTTTTTAAAAAAAAACTAAAAAAAACTGTACTGGTGTTAAAGTGTGCTGGTGTGGGGAGTAAAGGCTGTGACACACTGCAAGCAGAGCGACGCGGACAGCGTGTAGATGCAGCTGTGCGCGCTCAGTGTGTCTTGCCTTTTCATCTCTGAGCACTCTGCTGCGTCAGGTCGCGTAGCTAAGCGCTCCAGAGATGAAATATTTAAACTTCAGAAAGCGATGCGACGCGGAGCAAAGCAGCTGCTTTGCCTCGCGCCGCATCGCTTGCAGTGTGTCCCAGCCTTTAGAAAAAAAATGGCACTGAAAAGTGCCATTACATTGCGATCTAGGGGGAGCTATATGTTCCCTGTAAATGTGTTAATATGTGGTATAATACACATATATGAAAGCATAAGTATATATGTAAATTTCATATATATTAATATTTTGCTTCCCATCGCTGTGTGACCTACCCCCTTCTCTGCACCTAGTTCCTCATGCTGTGTCTACCAGAATGAGAACGAGGGGTCCAATGTGGAGCCTACGGAAGCACACCTTTGTAAGCGCAATGCTTCCATGCAATGTGAGTTTAAAGGTGGCATTTGCATTGCACCTAACTTGTAATATTAGCGCACATTTGCGGTCGCCGTGGTATTACAGAGTGGAGGCCAAATATCCGTTTTTAGCAAAAGCAATATTTTGCACTCCACTGTAATCTGACACATAATCTTTATTTAATTATAAGGATTGTTTTTTAATATATAAAAGTTATTTCCATTACATACTTGCTTTGAGTGGAAAAACATTTTTTTCTTATGTTAAAGTAAAATTGATTTCATAAAAATATCTTGTGTTTGTGTTATATTAATATATAAAATCTTGCTAATGCGTATCCCTTTTTTCCTAATATATATTAATTTATTTTTAGATAAATGCTAATATTATTTTTTCTTTTGGTAATCACGTATTATATCTGGTGAGCGGTGTTTAGTTTACTTTTCTTATAATACAACTAATTATAACAAATATTCAGCTCAAGAATAGAATTCCCAGCTTTTTATAATTAAGAATATATGATTGCTATAATAAATAATGTACTCCACAATTAATGCTTTGCTAATAAATGTTTGTTTTTTTCTGTAAGAAATGGTACTGCTCCCTTTCAATTAGAAATGTTAACACGTTTTGACAGTTTTATTTTGATAAAGATTATTTTAGCTAATACGTTACTGCTAGATTACGAGGTTTGCGTATGATGGGTGCGGTGCTAACTTGCATGGTATTGTCACGCGCTCACCTACAGCGCTGGTATTAACAGGTTTTCAGAAATCCGGCGTTATTAGGCAAGAAGTGAGTGTAGAGCAAAATTGTGCTCCTTACCGCACTCGCAATACCAACCGCTAGTTGTACGTGCTCGTGCACAATTTCCCCCTAAGATATCAATGGGGAGAGTCGTCTGAAAAAAAGCCTAACACCTGCAAAAATGCATGTAAAGCTCTGTAACGCAGCCCCATTGATTACCTATGCGGAAACTAAAGTTATGTTTACACCTAACACCCTAACATGAACCCGAGTTCAAACACCCCTAATCTTACACTTATTACCCCCTAATCTGCCGCCCTCGACATCGCCAACACCTACATTATACTTATTAACCCCTTATCTTCCGCACCCAATGTCGCCGCAACCTACCCACTACATAATTAACCTCCTAATCTGCCACTCTGGTCATCGCCGCCACTATAATAAACATATTAACCTCTAAACCGCTGCACTCCCGCATCGCAAACAATAGTTAAATATTATTAACCCCTAATCTGCCCCCCATAACATCGCCACCACCTACCTATATTTATTTACCCCTAATCTGCTGTCCCCAATGTCGTCGCCACTATACTAAAGTTATAAACCCCTAAACCTAAGTCTAACCCTAACCCTAACACCCCCTAACTTAAATATAATTAAAATACATCTAAAAAAACCTACTACAACTAAATACTTACCTGTAAAATAAACCCTAAGCTAGCTACAATATAACTAATAGTTACATTGCAGCTAGCTTAGGGTTTATTTTTATTTTACACGTAAGTTTGTATTTATTTTAACTAAGTAGAATAGTTACTAAATAGTTATTAACTATTTACTAACTACCTAGTTAAAATAAACACAAATATACCTGTAAAATGAAACCTAACCTGAGTTACACTTACACCTAACATCACACTACAATTAAATAAATTAAATTAATTAAATATAATAAAAAAAGAAATTATCAGATATTTGAACTAATTACACCTAATCTAATAGCCCTATCAAAATAAAAAAGTCCCCCCCAAAATAAAAAAAACCCTAGCCTACAATAAACTACCAATAGCCCTTAAAAGGGCCTTTTTGTGGGGCATTACCCCAAAGAAATCAGCTCTTTTACCTGTACAACAAATGCAAACACCCTCCCAACATTAGAACCCAGCAGATTAGGGGTTCATAATATTTACTAGTGTTTACGATGCAGGAGTGCGGCGGTTTAGGAGTTAATATGTTTATTATAGTGGCGGGATGTTGGGAGCGGCAGATTAGGGGTTAATAATTTTATTTTAGTGTTTGCGATGCGGTAGGGCCTCGGTTTAGGGGTTAATAGGTAGTTTATGGGTGTTAGTGTACTTTTTAGCACTTTAGTTATGAATTTTATGCTACAGCTTTGTAGCGTAAAACTCATAACTACTGACTTTAGAATGCGTTACGAATCTTGCGGAATAGGCTGTACCTCTCACTTTTTGGCCTCCAAAAAAAGCTTGTAATACTGGCGCTATGGAAGTCCCATTGAAAAAAGACTTTACGCAAATTGCGTAAGTTAATTTGCGGTACGACCAAAAATTGTGCGGGACAGCTGTACCTACAAGACTCGTAATAGCAGCGGTAGTGAAAAAGCAGCGTTATTAGCCATAACGCTGCTTTTTTACTCATAATGCAAAACTCATAATCTAGCCATTAATTTAATTTTTATCTATGGGCTCTATGTACTAAGCAGTCATTTTGCTTTTCATGTCTAATCTCGTGTCTTTATCCGCGCACGGATCACAATTCACATGTACTAAGCAGTGAAACATGGCTACATCTACTGTTTTTTTACTTGTGAGCATACCTGTTCTCTACTACTCGATCTGACTGTTTTTTCCCACTAAAAAGACCTTGCTCGCCAAATAACTCGCAATTATTCATAATTACTAAACAATCAATTTATGCATCATATTCATGCAAATATGCTCGCCACCATTTAGGTGGCGAGTACCATATAATTTAATAGTAGAATCTAAACTGATGCCATTTGTATCGCTCAATCTATCGGAGAAGTGTATTACTTACTGATTTGTCGTTAATGATGGAGTCCCTTATGCACTTGTTCATGCTTCAATACATCCAAATTAGAAATCAAAGGCAAATTCAAGAAGCTCCTGTGGATGATGACAGAAGAAGGAGAAGGAGAAGAAGAGTACCAAGAGTATTCCTCCCAAGAGTGGGTTTTCATGACCTTTCTGACATACAAATTGTGCAACAATTTCGGCTAGATAGAGAATCAATTATTATTCTTTATAACAAAATTTCCCAATATCTGGAGCCAATGATGGTGCGATCAAGGGCCATTCCCGGACTCCTGAAGTTGTTGGCGGCATTACATTCTTTTGCTACTGGTTCTTTTCAAGCGGCATCAAGCATCATTATTGGAATGAGTCAGTCAGCTTTTTCAATTCACCTTTTTAAGGTAATTGACGCATTGATGGTTGTATTTCCGCGTTACATCTGTCTACTATCTACCCAGGAAGAGTGGCAATCATTCAAGGCCCATTTCAACAGGATGGCAGGGATGCCAAATGTCCTTGGTAAAATTGACTGTACTCATATTGCTGTGAGACCATCATGTGACCGCAAAGAGGTGTTTAGGAACAGAAAGTATTATTACTTTTTAAATGTCCAGATGGTGTGTGACCACAATATGAAAATTATCAGTGTACGTTCCAATTTCCCTGGGTCTTGTCATGTCTCGTACATCCTTTGTCAAACTGGATTGTACCGTAAATTTGAGTTTGGAGATATGCCTGAGGGCTGGTTGTTAGGTAAGCTCAATTCTTATTTAAACAATATTTTTTTAAAAAAAATTAATTTGTCGATTTTGACGCAAATGTATGTCAAATTTTTAATGTCAAGTACCATAAACCTGTTTTCGATTGTTTAATATCCCAAAATATAGAATTTATTGCTTAAAATTTTCATATTTTGCATCCATAAAATGTTTTCAACTTTATATAAAGTATTTTAAAATAATGGTCAAAAATGTTTTTTAATTACATAGCTAAGCTGCATGGAGCAATTAACTTCCTTACTATTATCAGTGTTTATTATAAATTTGTTGCCAGTTTCTAGCCATGCCTATCTGATACTCCCTACTCAGTTTTGCTATGTAACAATAGAGCAATAAACAAATATACATCCTTAGAAAATTTGTGGTGTGTAGATACAGCTTAACAATTCAGAAACATTATAATTTATTCCTTAAAGCTCATTAAGACAGCACTCTTCTAGAGATTGTTTGGAGTTTACACTTCCACAAAGTTTGCATATATCTTAAAGGGACAGTTTACAATACAATTTTTATTGTTTTAAAATATAGATAATACCTTTATTCCCCATTCCACAGTTTTGCGTAACCAACACCGTTATATTAATATACTTTTTACTTCTGTGGCTACCTTGTATCTAAGCCTCTGCAAGTTTAATTTTGACTATACTGTCCCTTTAAACTATCTTTTGCTATCACTTTATTGTCTACACACATGCATCCTTATCTTCTATTTCGTTGTCCAATTTCAATACAAGAGATAACAAGGTATGATTTAAATTATATTAATTTATTATCCTGCACCCCACTGTGACTTTATTTTATTATGCTGACTGTGTTTAATTATTTTTAAACAATAGCTGATACTCAAGTAACAATGTTTTCATTAAAGGTTGTCAAACCACATTTAAAATCAGCTATTTAAAATCCGAAAATAGGGGTAAGGGAAATTTAATTATCAAAAATGTAATAAACTCCAACAGTTGTAATTGAACATTATGAACCTTTTAAATGGAATAAAATGTTGGTTTGATCTGTCACTTTAAGTGTATAAACCTTCCATCTATACTTAAAGTTGAAACTTCAAGAATATTGTTAATTTTAAGTCTAATATATTTTTATTTTATTCTTCCAGGGGATGCTGGATACAAATTGTCCGAATGGTTACTGACTCCATATCAGAATCCTCAAGGAAGACAACAAATACAATTTAATGAGTCCCATAAAAGCACAAGAGGCATAATTGAGAGGACATTTGGTTTGCTTAAAATGCGTTTTTGTTGTCTCGATCATTCAGGAGGTGTGATGCAGTATGCACCAGAGAAAGTGGCAAAAATAATCTATGTGCAGAATTTTATAACATTATTTTTAAGGTTTACTGACACTTTAACTAATTAGATTCACCCACACATTATTAATAACAGCAACGGACTTACTTTCAATTGTGGTCCTTAATGAATTTCTCAATTTTTCATTAAATTATTATTATTTATTTATTTATTTATTATTATTTTTCACGTGCTGCTCCTGTCCTCTGGAACTCTCTACCCCGCTCCATTAGACTGTCTCCAACCTTGTATAGCTTCAGACGATCCTTGAAAACCCACCTATTCAGAGAGGCTTACCATCTCTCCTCCATCCCGCATCCGAACCAAGCTAATACATGTACATGAACTGCCTGACTCACTGCTGCAACTACAACCGATGTAACAAGCTACCCCAACCTTATGTGTGTATGAGTTACAATCGGCGTCCAACATGTCTCAACCAGAGCCATTTACGGTGGGCGAACTATTAATTTTAGTATACGCTATGAATAGATATTTTCCAAAAAAAATTGGAGGAGTTCATGCTTTGAAGCAAGATTCTAGGGATAAGATTATTTACGAGATGTTACATAGAATGTATAGAGTGTCTAATATAAAACGAACAAGACGTCAATGCCTTAGAAAATATAGCGATTTAAAAAGGAGGGAACCAGAGTATTACCACTCCATTAAAAGACTGCTGTGGACATGTAAGTATTTCTATTGCGTCATAATTGAATCAATTAAAATTACTATTTTTAAATTTGTATTCTATTCAGTTTAAATTTACACTGCACCCAAATTTATCTTTTCAAGATTCAGATAAAGCATGAACATTGTATCTATTTTATAAAAATATACTACTTTTATTATTCTCCTAGTTTCTTTAACTTTTTTTATTACAAATCCAAAAGTGAACATAGGACTCTGACCATTTTTTTAAATAAAACGTGTTATCGTTACTTATTTGTGGTTCGATGTAAGGCAGCAATAAGCAAGCGCTATCCATGTTGCTGGACATATAATGGTCAGTTTGAAAACATTTACATTCCATCTTTAAAACTATATTTATTAAGTGAACTTAGAGAAATGGATAATAGTTGAAAATTATAATATTTAATAACATTAAATACTATATATGAATTTTGATTTAAGAATCTGGGTCTAGTGTCCCTTTAAAGGGGCACTGGTATTATTATTACATGTGTATAAATATATATCTATCTGTCATGAATTTGTAGCTTACCTTGTTCTTCATTGTACTTTTAATGGAATTATCCTTTCACCTTTGCCTTTTTGTTACAGCTCATATTTCCATTATAAAACACCAACCTACGCTTCCTACGTTCCTTGGTTATTCTAAACCCAGCTCAGCTTAACTCCTTACTTGGATTGATCCTTTCCACTTGCTGTGGATTCCTGTACTTTCAGCACTTAAGAACTGCCGTGACATCACGCGCCTTCCAGCTTGCTCACAGAACGGAACTAGCAGCTTCCACGCCAAACATCAGGTCGCTTCAGCTCAGTGCCAATTCTCCCAAACAAAAGCATCTCTGCTGTCAGCATATAAACCGGACCTTCCACCTTACCGGACTGAGTAAGTTAGTCTATCAAATGGACTTCTATACTTTTTATTACTATATGCGCATATTAGTTTTTGTATCAAGCTTAACCAAACTCTGCTGTATTGTCAAACTCAGCCTTGATACTAAATCAACCTAGAGTACCTCAATTTAGAACTCGGTTGCATTATGTACCTATGTTATATTATGTCACTTCTTAGTCAGATTAAGTGAAAGCTTCTAACCTGCAGGTGTTAGTTATTTGCCAGATATCAGTACACATTTGCTCAGGAGGGGTTCCTTCAAATACAGGGTTAAGCCAGGACATCTGCTTAACAAAATCTTGTGTTTGCAACTTCCCAACCTTACATTAAATGTTTGACTTCCTGCTGATACAGACTTTGTTCCACCGTTAGCCTCCTACTTCCTCCTCTGTATTTCAGGCAGTCTTGCATACAGTTTAACAGTGTTTTACTGGTTTTTATTAGTGTTTTATCAGTGCTAAGGCACTAAGAGTATTTTTACACACTGACGGGTGTCAGTGTATCCAACTAACATTATATTTTATGCTGCTTGCAGGCAGTTATTTTAAAGTCACATTCCACAGCCTTTGATTTTTGAGCTAATAAAGAGTATAACATTTTACACCTCCTACAGTCAAGTGCTTTAACCCCTCAGTGCCCTTGTTGTCTACCAAACAAGTGTTTTTGACAGTGGGCCAGCCAGCTGGAAAGCTCTCCATTAATGGTTAAACTTCTGTTGGGAGAGACCACAAAGGATCTGGATAAAGGTCTTCGACTGGCTGTGAAAAGCCTCCCTGTTTCATCATACCTCATAGTGTTCAGGTTGTTATACGTGAGTGCAAATTTTGCTTGAGTGCTGTATTATGCCTCTGGTTGACTAACATACTACACCAGGATCTTTGTGTCTGTATGCCCTTCCCTCTTCTGTTTCTTCTAGATTCTGCTGAGATTTCCTCCTTTGGATTCTCTCTGTTGCCTGGGGATTAGGCTGCAAGACACTCTGGATTATCTCCTCCTACAATTAAGTAAAGACTGATTGTACCATACACAGGAGGATTGTAACATTACTACAGAGACTGGTGCTTTCTCATTATCCTTTAGGGATTGCAATATCTATAGCGCTAATACTCTCCCTGTGTCCCAATATATATATACTCACAACACTGGCTCTGATCTTTGAGCCTTTTGCCAAGATCCTCTCGCAGCACTCGTGGGCAGGATCCGCTCTGTTGCGGCTTTTACTACTTCCAGGTCTGTATTTAGTTATGCTCCAATCTTCCAATCTCTCTCGGACCAGCTTCGCCTAGTGCCTGCCTCCCTCACGCATCATCGGTGGGAGAGGGGGCGGTGCAGCTTCCCAGATCCGGCTCTTTTTCTTCCCGTTCAGCTGTGGCTACTCGACCTGTGTAGCGCAGTAAATACTGCATGACTTGCGGTGGGCTCTCTCACCTTAGCCCGTAAATCACCCCAGGACTTGGGGTTGTGGCGCATTCAATCTCCTCCAACGATTCTGGAGGTTACTCTCACAGCCCAACGCTTGCACGTCCTGCATCTAGGCTCCTCCCCTGAATTCTCCACCGCAAATAACATTTTAATACATTTTTAATTTTTAAATTTGTAAATAGATCATTTGAAGGAGAAATTGAAGGGAAAATGTCCACCACGTTACTTACGGCCCATGTTAATTAACTCTCCAAGGAGTGAGGCTTCTTCCCCACCTCTACCGTTAAGCTTGATGGATCGAGATTTTTCTCCAAAAATAGTTGGTGTTAAATTTGTAAATAGAAGGACTCAGACTGGTAATTATATAATTCGTTAATTTTTGTTACATGCATGTAACACCAATGTTTAATGTTTTTTTTAAACCTATTTTTTTAATGGCTCTATATTTTATATAATATAATAATTCTATATAATTCAAACCTACAGATAATAACATAAGCACAGATTGTCATTGTAACCAAGAATATACGGCCAAACAGCAAGATGAAGAATATGCTAAGTAATTAATCATATCTCATTATCAAGCAATTTGAAACTGCAATCAGATTATAAACTCTATTTTTTGCTTTTAAATAGACACTGAACTAGATTGTTATCTTTCTGCTATAGAATTTGGAGATAATTTGAGAGACATTGCTCACACAGTAATTAGCAACCTCACAGATAAAGGTATACATTTTTTTTATTATTTCTAATGATATTTGTTAAATTTTCTTTTGACTAATTCATAAAAATATTGAATATGTATTATTATTACATTTATTTTAGCTGTTGGATCCTCTGAAGTTATTGTTATGGTGGATAAAATTGTGCAAGCAGATATAACAGTTGATACAGTTCCAACTACAAGTGAAGGCAAAACTTAAATATCTGCTTTTACATTTTTAAAAACTACATACCCCAAAAAAGGTCAATAATTTTCAATAATGATTTTGCAGATATTGTTTCAATATTAATTGTTGATTCTGAAGACAAAAGCACACAGACTACATTTGATGACAACTTTAAGATCAAACTTGCAAAAATACGGTCAACTTTAAGCCTGCTTACAGAACAGGTTGAATTCCTGTATCGGAGATATGTTATCTGAAAATGATGTAATTGAATTTTTTTTTTCTATACCTTTTTCGACTTTTTGATGTTAAAAACAATTTGTATTGAACTTTTAAAAATGTTGTTTGATTTTCTTTTAAAATAAATATAAAAAAATGTAACATATGAAAATAAATATGTTAAATTTAAAAGTAAACAAGTTATATTTATTTTCATATTCAATAATAAATATTAAACTCAAATAACATATAATGAAATGGTAACTGAATATTACATATTCAAATATATTAATAAATTAAAATTTTAAAAACAAAAAACAATGAACAAACAACCATGACATGAGAATATGTACTGTGACTAAATATAAGACATGCTATGTAATTACTCCTGTCTGGCTCTCTTAGGATCTGGAGCTCCATCTTTATCCCTTACAATTGAAATAAGAGTTTCTAACGTTCTGCCATCTGTAGAGCTCTATTTGTTTGTTCATTTCTCTGTTGATCCATTTGCTTTTGCCACTCAAAGCGTTGTTGATTCATTTCTCTTTGAAAATCAAACCTTTCTCTATCTAAACGGATGTTATTTTCCGAAATTTTTGCCCATCTATCAAATTTAGAACAAATTAATTTTTGAAGTTCTAGATGGTCAGCCCTATATTGACGAGCAAGGTCTAGCAAGTCAGTGAGGCCCACGTCACCTGCAGTTCAGCCTCTGGTATATGGGCAACCCCGGGTACATTTGGTTCTTGTTGAACCCCATCAAGACAAGCTTCTTCTTTTCGTGGCTGTGGAGGATCATGCTCTTGGGGTGAATAAATATGAAAAAGCTGTGCATCTCCCATTTCTTGAATTAGATCTGGGATTTCACTGTTTCCTCCATGTCTTTGATTTTCAGTAGACATACGTGTTTCTTTCTCCACAGGGACAAGATTTAACAGCACTTCCTCTGAAAAGTTTTCATCCTCTACATGAATGCATAATATTGCATTAAAAATAAAATATAGAAAGAGATGACAGAGAGAAAAATAAATATAGAGATAGAGAGAGAAACAAAATAAGAAGAAATAGAAGAGAGGGAGAGATTGTCAAAAAGATGTAGCCTAATAAAGATAGAGATTTTAGAGAGACCAAAAAATAAATATTAGAAGATAGAGATGAGAGAAAGAGAGAGAGAACACAAGTGATATAAAGCTTAGTAAACTGAGAGATGAAAAAAGAGAGAGATTGTAATTTAAAAATATATAGAGAGAGAAAGAAAGAGATAAAGCATAAATGAGAGAGAGATGTTAGAGAGATAAAGAAATGAAAAGGAGATAGAGTAAAAAAGAGCAATATAAAGCACAGAATGTAAAGGAATGAAAGAGAGTAATAGTTAAAGAGAGATATAATTCAAAGTAGAAAGAAAAGAGAGATAGACCAAATATAATGGGAGTAGAATTTGTTTTATTTTTTTTAGATATATTAAAGATGTAACATACCCTCAAATAAAGATTGTGAGTTGTTGTTAATCATCCTTTACCTATATCAGCTGTAAAATAAAAAATAATAAATAATTGTTTTAATTTTTTTATTTTATTAAATTACACTTTTTATGAAAATAATTTTCTTGTCAATCATTTTTTTGTTTCTATTGGTGATTAAGAAATATCTTTAACGGGACACTAAACACAAATTTTTAGTTTCATGAATCAGATAAGCTTGAAAATTTAAATCATCTTTGTAATTTACTACAATAATCTATTTCTCTTCCTTCTCTTGCTATATTAAATTTAAATCATCTTTGTAATTTACTACAATAATCTATTTCTCTTCCTTCTCTTGCTATAGTAAATTTAAATCATCTTTGTAATTTACTACAATAAACTATTTCTCTTCCTTCTCTTGCTATATTAAATTTAAATCATCTTTGTAATTTACTACAATAAACTATTTCTCTTCCTTCTCTTGCTATATTAAATTTAAATCATCTTTGTAATTTACTACAATAATCTATTTCTCTTCCTTCTCTTGCTATATTAAATTTAAATCATCTTTGTAATTTACTACAATAATCTATTTCTCTTCCTTCTCTTGCTATATTAAATTTAAATCATCTTTGTAATTTACTACAATAAACTATTTCTCTTCCTTCTCTTGCTATATTAAATTTAAATCATCTTTGTAATTTACTACAATAATCTATTTCTCTTCCTTCTCTTGCTATAGTAAATTTAAATCATCTTTGTAATTTACTACAATAAACTATTTCTCTTCCTTCTCTTGCTATATTAAATTTAAATCATCTTTGTAATTTTTTACAATAAACTATTTCTCTTCCTTCTCTTGCTATATTAAATTTAAATCATCTTTGTAATTTACTACAATAATCTATTTCTCTTCCTTCTCTTGCTATATTAAATTTAAATCATCTTTGTAATTTACTACAATAATCTATTTCTCTTCCTTCTCTTGCTATATTAAATTTAAATCATCTTTGTAATTTACTACAATAAACTATTTCTCTTCCTTCTCTTGCTATATTAAATTTAAATCATCTTTGTAATTTACTACAATAAACTATTTCTCTTCCTTCTCTTGCTATATTAAATTTAAATCATCTTTGTAATTTACTACAATAAACTATTTCTCTTCCTTCTCTTGCTATATTAAATTTAAATCATCTTTGTAATTTACTACAATAAACTATTTCTCTTCCTTCTCTTGCTATATTAAATTTAAATCATCTTTGTAATTTACTACAATAATCTATTTCTCTTCCTTCTCTTGCTATATTAAATTTAAATCATCTTTGTAATTTACTACAATAATCTATTTCTCTTCCTTCTCTTGCTATATTAAATTTAAAAGCAGGAATGAAAATCTTAGCAGCCATCCCATTTTAGGTTCAGTACCAATGATAGCGCTTGCTTATTGGAGGCTTACATTTACCCACCAATAAGCCAGCATAAACCATTTTCTCTACCAAAAATGGGCCGGCTCCTAAGCATTACATTCCTGTTCTTTAAATGGAGATAGCAATATAACTATGAAAATTTGACAATAGGAGTAAATTAAAAAATGTTTTAAAATTGCATACTCTATCTGAATCTTGACATAAAAAAATTGTGTTTAGTGTCCATTTTAAATAAAGATATTTATGTGATTATAACACATAAATATAAATGTAATAATAGGGACACTTTGAAAATAAATAATTTGGGATAACAGAAATAGATGTTTATTATATATGTGTATTAAAGGTATATTACCTAATCCTTTCCAACCGCTAGATCTGGAGTGCTGCTTTTAATGTCTGTGAAGGTATCAGCCGAAGAAAAACTGTAACTTACAGTGGAAGTTGATTGAATGTATTGCCCCTGTGCAGAACTTGTAGAAGTCCTGGCACTCGAGGTAGATGTAATGGGCTGAGAAATTTGGGAGGTGGCATGTTGATCAGATGACCTTACCACTGTCTGTTCTTGTGGGGCTGTTAAGAAAAATAAAGAAAATATTTAGAACTAAAGACAATGAAAATTAAAAAAATATAGAGAACATATTCTTCAAAAAAATATATAAAAATAAATATACATATATCTTAAAATTTAGATATAGATATATATATATAGTCCAGCAACAGGAACACACCCTGCTCGTAGTATAGAAAGATGAAAGAACGTCAAAGGCAAAACAAGGACAAAGGGTAACGGAGAAAAGTGACACACACTAAGTAACAAACAACACAGAAACCGGTCAAACGCATTTCATCAAAAAGACTGACTTTCTCAATGACCGTAAATGAGCCCTGTTAAACACTGACACTTTATGTGAGCTAACAGCCCTCCTCCCTTACAGGATTGGACACAAATAACCAATCTCAGTAGGATGAGCTATATATACCCCTTTCTTTTAAATACAAACAGTGTAGCACAGAAAATATGCAAGAAGGAAAATAAACACTCATAAAAAATGACATGGTAAATACATTCAAGCATTAATTTGAAACTTATGAACAATAGTAGTGCCCATAAGATAAAAGGCACAAAAGAAAACATTTACCAAAAGTAAATAAGGATATAAAAAAGTAATGCCTAAAAAAAAAGACAAAAATAAGAAAAGTGAATGAAAATAACCTTGCAAAATTGTGTGAGCTAACAGTAAGATGACTAAATAAAATCTTTATATAATGAGAGCACATGCGTGCAAGAGGAAAATGGGGAAATCAAAAAGAAATACTGCCTCAACTCATGAATTTAAATTTAAAGAAACAGAGACAAAAATGGTCAAACTCTCCAAACGAAAATTTTGACATCTCACTCTGAATTAAGACCCTTTGGCATCCGGGTATCTAACTGAAAAATCCAAAAGACCTCTCTTTGAGTGAGAACCTTGCCTCTATTACCCCCTCTGTGGTGTCTTGGAATCAGCTGGATACCCTGGAACGTCAAAAGGGAATTATCCGAATCATGAAACCTCTTGAAGTGCAGGGATATCGGAGTACTGGACTCGGGGTCCTCAATGGAACAGTGTTCCAGAAACCTATCTTTCAAGGCTCTGGTAGTTTGACCTACATAGTTCTTCTGGCACCCCATACATGTCAAGAGATAGAAGACGTAACAGGAATTACAAAGTTATGTGTTCTTGTATCTTAAAGCACTTTTTGTTGACACTGGAAATAAAGTCCCTACCAAAGGTAGCATAAGTGAAAGACTTGCAACTTTTGCTACCGCACTTAAAGAATCCAGGCTTAATTGTAAGCCAATTCTCCTTGACCTTTGTAGGCAACATTGAAGGCAACAGGATATTACCCAACGTTTTAGCTCTTTTAGGTATAAAAGTAACCCCTTCCTTAACTATCTCATTTAGGGCCTCATCTGTTTTTAAAATGGGTAAAGCCACCCTCACTATGTTGCAAATTCTCCCATATTGTTCACTAAATGTAGTGATGAATTTGGGTCTGGTTGTGAAATCCTCTCTTGCACGCCTACTAGGTCTCAGATATATTCCTGTCTGTCCTCCTGGTCCACTTCATTTTTGGCCTTTTCTTAGGATTCTCTACAATATCTTCTTTCGACAAATCTATCAGTAAGTTCCCTGGAATGTTTTTGATAACTAGATTCACTAGTACAATTCCTTTTCATACAAATATATTGACTTTTGGGAATAGCCTTAATAATGTGTTTAGGATGGCAGGACCTGACATTCAAAATGGTGTTGCCCGCAACTTCCTTGCGGAAAAGTTCCACTTCTATACAAGACTTCTCAGGGTTGGACAATAGTTTTATGTCCAAAAAGGACATAACTGTATCACTAAGTTCCATTGTAAACTTTAAATTTAAACTATTGTCCTGTAAATACCCTAGGAAGTGTTGGATAAGGTCCTGTGGTCCCCACCAGACAAGCAACAAGTCATTAATATATCTACCATAAAAGTAGATGTAGTCTCTGAAGGGATTTTGGTCTCCATAGACGTGGAACAGCTCTTACCAACCCAAATATAGGTTGGCATAGGAGGGGGCAAACTTTGCCCCCATAGCTGTTCCACGCCTTTGGAGAAAAAAATCCCTTTAAAAACAAAATGAAATTGTGGGTTAACAAATATTCAACAGAATTTCTGATAAAATTCTTCAAATTCTCATCATATGTTGATTTGTTAACCAAAAAAAATTAAATTGCTTGTATGCCTTTCTCATGGAATGCATGTATACGGAGATACTACATCAATGGTCACAAAGAAAAATTCTGAATTCCACTCCAGATTCTCAACCTGTTTAATGACATCTGTAGTGTCCTTAATGTAACTCATTAAATTTAAAACAAAAGGATAGAGAAAGCTATCCATCATCTCCGAAAGAGGCTCATTCAAAGAGCCTATTCCCGCCACAATGGGCCTTCCTGGAGGGTTGAGTGAACTTTTGGAAGGTATTGAAAAATCGCTGTTTTAGGATATTCAACAAGTAAAAAATCAAAATTATCCTTAGTGATTACCCCACTGTTGAGAGCCTTGTTCAAAATTGCACTTAAGTCAGTTTTAAACCGATACCTGGGGTTGTTGGATAATTTCTCATAGACTTGTGTGTCAGATAACTGTCTGTTAGCCTCTTTTAAGTAATCAAGCCTGTCAAGGACCAGAACTTTACTGCCCTTATCTGAGTTATGTATAACCAGATCACTATTAGCCTCTAATATAATATATATATATATATATATATATATATATATATATATATATATATATATAGAGAGAGAGAGAGAGAGAGAGAGAGAGAGGAGAGAGAGAGAGAGAGAGAGAGAGAGAGAGAGAGAGAGAGGAGAGAGAGAGAGAGAGAGAGAGAGAGAGAAGAGAGAGAGAGAGACAGACAGAAAGAGAGAGACAGAGACTGAGAGAGAAAAAGAAAGAGATAAGTATATATAAATATATATCTATGTATTGTATATATATATATACTTATACTGTATAGATATCAAAAAAAATATTTTTGTTGATCCTAAAGTTTAATTTAAACGTTTATGGATTGTTATCTAACTACAGTGCATCAATTTGAATATTATTTAAAAAAATGTTGTTAGTTTGTCTTATCTATTATACTTTTTTATAACATTATAGATCTTTTTCTTATGGAATCAATACATTTTAAAAAAAGTGCATCATTACTATTTATCTAAATTCTTGTGTATGCACCACAAAAATAAACATATTTCATGTAAGAATATTTATAATTCTGTAATTAATTTATTAAATGTTATTTTCATTATATTTAAGGTTTAAAAAACTGTAACATTAAATAAATAATATTAGTAAAATATTGCCATCAAATGGGCACATAACACAGGTAAAATTACAACTATTATTTATATACAAATGGAGTCTACATTGGATTAAGGCATTTACCTCTTATGTCGCTGTCACAGTCTTCGGCGACTCCGACGATAACCTCTGGACCCAGGCGATCGATTAACTTTTTCTCGTAGTCGGTCAGATCAGCGTAATAGGCTGGGCCTCCACCAGTACCCCTTGCAGAATTTTTCTCCTTAGCCAATTTCTGTTTGGCAAAGCATTTAATGTCATTGAAACGCTCTTTCAATGACATTAATGTCCTTTTTATCAGGGCCTTGGGCACACAGCATCACTGATTTTTTTCCAGATGACCTTCTTTCGACTGGTAGGTGTCTGCCTCATGCGACTTCCAAAAAGACAGTCGTAAGCTTCTAGAATCATATCAACAAGGACGACATTCTGCTGGTGGGAAAATTGATCATTTTTTGCTTTTGCAGGCTGAGAATCTGATGCAGAAGAAGCCATGTTATTTGCAGTAAATAGATAACAAAATAGTTTGATCAAAGTTGCCAGAATAGATAACCACCTGACTTAACTTGATTTTATAACAGGCTGCATGCACTTCCCAGCAGCTATGACGTCTATGACACATTTTTGGCCATGTGGGACAAAAAATAAAATATTTAGACTTCACAAGTCTGACAATTTAGTACATTGTAAACATTGTGGCGAGCGAGGCGTCAGATTTATCATTCATCCGCAACAGCTTGCGACGGATTAGACGCAACATTTTCAGAGGTGTTTTTTAAGTACATACAAGTCACAGGCGTCATTTGCTCGCGGCGAGCAAGAGCGAGTTTATCCGATTGTCAACCAGTGAGACAACTGACGCTTTAGTACATGGAGCCCTATGTATTTTAACAGAATCTAAAAAATACTAACACCAATAAAATGCGTCTAGATTACGAGTTTTGCGTTATGAGCAGCTCGGTGCAAACTTGCAAGTTATTTCCACCGCTCACCTCCCTATAACGCTGCTATTACAGGTTTTCAAAAACCCGGCGTCAGCAGGCAATGGCCTCTAGTTATGAATCTCTGTACTTACCGCTTGCCTAAGCTCGCCTCACATCGCCGCCGCGGACCTGAATACGTTCGCCAAAGTTATCAGTAAATCTGTCAAAAAGCTGTGCACCCAGTAGGGGTGATGAGCAGCGGACTGTGATAGTTATCAATCATCAATCTCGCTGCTCTTTGGCTTTTTTACAGCTTTATTGATACCCCTGTCACTAAGCACTCATACTATACTATACTGTTCTACCCTCTATACCGGCGCCCCTGGAGCCCCCTGCAACTAAATAAAGTTATTAACCCCTAAACTGCCGCTCCAAGACCCCGCCGCAACTATAATATATATATTAACCCCTAAACCGCCGCTCCCGGACCCCGCCGCAACTATAATAAATATGTTAACCCCTAAACTGCCTCTCCCAGACCCTGCCGCAACCATAATAAATATGTTAACCCCTAAACCACCGCTCCTAGACCCCGCCGCAACTATAATAAATATGTTAACCCCTAAACCGCCGCTCCCAGACCCCGCCGCCACCTACATAATACCTATTAACCCCTATCCTGCCACCCCTATACCGCCGTCACCTATAATAAATTTATTAACCCCTATCCTGCCCCCCCTACACCTCCGTCACTATAATAAAATTATTAACCCCTAAACCTAAGTCTAACACTAACCCTAACACCCCCTTACTTAAATATTAATTAAATAAATCTAAATAATATTACTCTTATTAACTAAATTAATCCTATTTAAAACTAAATACTTACCTATAAAATAAACCCTAATATAGCTACAATATAACTAATAATTACATTGTAACTATTTTAGGATTTATATTTATTTTACAGGTATATTTGTATTTATTTTAACTAGGTACAATAGCTATTAAATAGTTATTAACTATTTAATAGCTACCTAGTTAAAATAATTACAAAATTACCTGTAAAATAAATCCTAACCTAAGTTACAATTAAACCTAACACTACACTATCATTAAATTAATTATTCCAATTTAAAACTAAATACTTACCTGTAAAATAAACCCTAAGATAGCTACAATGTAATTAATAATTACATTGTAGCTATCTTAGGATTTATATTTATTTTACAGGCAACTTTGTATTTATTTTAACTAGGTACAATAGTTATTAAATAGGAATTAAAGTGATGGTAAACTCTCCCCTTTTTAAAATCAGATCTGGAATGTAAGCGCTATTTTAGATGGAGTTTTATTCATTAGCTGTAATGAAGATGCGCTATAACTTAGTTATTAATATAGATATGAAATTCAAATACCCCACGTTACACCACCCACTTCAAAAGTAAATTTTCCTGTCAGCTAAATGATTGAATTACTCTCCAATCAATGCTCTAGCTACAACAAAAGTGCCATATGGGGAGAACGCTGATTGGACAACAATTCAATCTGTTAGCTCACAGAAAATTTTACTTTTGAAGTGGGCGGAGGAGCATGCAGTATTTTAATTTCATATCTATATTAAAAAGCATGTTATACTGCATCTTCATTACAGCTAATTAATTAAACTCCATCTAAAATAGCGCTTACATTCCAGATCTGATTTTAAAAAGGGGAGAGTTTACCATCACTTTATTTAATAACTACCTAGCTAAAAGAAATTCAAAATTACCTGTAAAATAAATCCTAACCTAAGTTACAATTAAACCTAACACTACACTATCATTAAATTAATTAAATAAATTAGCTACCAATACCTACAATTAAATACAATTAAATAAACTGAACTAAATTAAAAAAAAACCCCCCACTAAATTACAGAAAATAAAAAAATATTACAAGAATTTTAAACTAATTACACCTAATCTAAGCCCCTAATAAAATAAAAAAAATAATAAAAGTCCCTACCCTATTCTACATTACAAGGTAATCAGCTCTTTTACCAGCCCTTAAAAGGGCTTTTTGCGGGGCATGCCCCAAAGTAATCAACTCTTTTGCCTGTAAAAAAAACACAACCCCCCCCTCAACATTAAAACCCACCACCCACATACCCCTACTCTAACCCACCCAAACCCCCTTAAAAAAACCTAATACTAACCCCCTGAAGATCTCCCTACCTTGAGGCGTCTTCACCCAGCAGGGCCGAAGTCTTCATCCGATGGGGCAGAAGAGGACATCCAGACCGGCAGAAGTCTAAATCCTAAAATAGTTACAATGTAATTATTAGTTATATTGTAGTATATTAGGGTTTATTTTATAGGTAAGTATTTAGTTTAAATAGGATTAATTTAGTTAATAAGAGTACTATTATTTAGATTTATTTAATTAATATTTAGGTTAGGGGGGTGTTAGACTT
>NW_026511294.1:0-33759 GCF_027579735.1 Bombina bombina | reverse complement strand
GGCCGCCCTGGCTTTTAGTCAGGTTTAAATTTTTTATTTTTTCTGTACACTACCGTCACCACGGCACCTTATAGTTTCTCCTTTTTCTCCTAACCGTCGGTCGAATGACTGGGGGGCGGAGCCGGAGGGGGGGCTATATGGACAGCTTTTGCTGTGTGCTCTCTTTGCCATTTCCTTTAGGGAATGAGAATATCCCACAAGTAAGGATGAAGCCGTGGACCGGACACACCGTAGGAGAAAGAAATTTATCAGGTAAACATAAATTCTGTTTTTCTTCTATTATCCAATTTGTTCTCTTGATATCCTGCTGATTGGTGGCTGTACATTGATGCTTCGTGTAATTGGCTCACCCATGTGCCTTTCTATTTCTTCAACAAAGGATAGCCAAAGCATAAAACCAAATGGATAATAGAGGTAAATTGGAATATTGTTTAAAATTGTATTCTCTACTTGAAGCATGAGATTTTTGGGGGGTTTTAGTGTCCCTTTAAGCATTGCTGGGGTGTCTTTGCCTCCTGGTGGCCAGGAGTTGAATTTCCCAACAGTAATTTAATGGAATCGTGGACTCTCCATGCCAGGAATTTTTTTTTATATCAGGTACGCATAAATTTTTTTTATTTTCAAACAATATTTCTTTTTCTGTTTACTTTTGATTTAACATTTTTGTTTTTTACCAAAGGAGCACTATTTAAGGCCCCTTTATTATGTTTCATGGTTTCCCTCGTCATGTGGTGGTCTTCCTGACCTCTTTGTCTATTCCGCTACACAGCAACCAGTCAGCCTGCATTCCTTCTCACTCACCTTGTGTCGCTGGCGGGGGATGTGGCATTTCAGCAAATCGTACATTTGGAGCGAGCAGTCAGCGCGGAGCTGAGGCGGAGAAGGGTACTGAGAGAGGAGCAGGAACAAGAGAAGCAGGGCAATAGCAAGCAGCGCAAGAGTAAGGTAAGCACAAATTATTTGGCGGCTGAGCGTGGTGGTAGAGGGGCGGCTGAGCGTGGTTGTAGAGGGGCGGCTGAGCGTGGGCTTGCCTTGATTGCTATTTTGTAAACTGAGGTAGGATCCGATGTTTAATTTGACCATTTCATGAGGGAGCGCTCTGATAGCCTCACAATGTTGGATTCACCTTACAGGGGCCACATGTTAGGATTTATTCTTTGTGCTAAGGTCACAAATAGTCTCTGGATGGAGAAATATGATGGGTGACCTTTTTGTTCTAGGGGAACGATAGTGCAATGGAGGAAGATCTGGGTCTTGTTGGGGCTTCTGCTGATGACATTGAAGCTGAACTGATACGGAAAATTTGTGACTCTGAGCTTCTTGGGGGTGAGTGCTGTCTAAAGTGGGAGCCGGTCTTGTCCGGGAATGGAGGTCATTGGCATGTGACAGGTTCTGCTGGGGGGGGAAGGGGCTACAGCATGGTGAGTCTGACATTTTCTCTTCCTGTCACAGGGCAGCAGTATCTTTCTGCCTTTTTGCCTTTGGTCCTCCGTGTCTGCAATAACCCTGGGCGATACAGTGACCCCGACCTCTGCACCGTGGCTACCTTGGCACTGGCTAAGTTAATGATGATCAGGTAACTTAGGGGTTGTTACTAGGCCATGCATGGGGTGAGGTGACACTTGGTAACACGATCTGCTTTATGCATTTAAGTGGGCCTACAAACCTGTGACACTGGAACATGGCACATGATTTCTGACATGCTTGCTGGATCTAGGTATAAATATATTGTACTTAAAACCATAGTGGGCAGAGGAGACTTTTTTTTTTTTTATTGCGCAGTGACATACACTAGGGATAACATAGCCGCGGTAACCTAGCACTGTTGCTGGCCCGCAGGCCATGGCACTTTGCTGCTCCCATCATCCTTTTGTCTTGCAAGGTTCATCCAGTCCACGGATTCATCCTTTACTTGTGGGATATTCTCATTCCCTACAGGAAGTGGCAAAGAGCACACAGCAGAGCTGTCCATATAGCTCCCCCTCTAGCTCCACCCCCCAGTCATTCTCTTTGCCGGCTCTAAGCACTAGGGTCTCTCTACGGGAGGGTAAAGTGAATGTGGTGTTAGAATTGTAGTTTTATATTTTCAATCAAAAATTTTTTTTTTTTTTTAAATGGTACCGGTTTGTACTATTTACTCTCTGGCAGAAAAAAGATGAAGAATTCTGCTGAGAGGAAAATGATTTTAGCATGTTGTAACTAAAATCCATTGCTGTTCCCACACAGGACTGAGGAGTACCAGAAAGCTTCAGTTGGGGGGAACAGTTTGCAGGCTTGACTGCAATGAGGTATGTTCTAGCATTATCTCAGTCTTGTCTAGAAATAAATGACTGAAGACTGACAAGACCCCCATGTGGGGAGGGTAAGCTATGTTCTGAGAATTAATAAAGAATTTAATGCTTACATAACAGGGCTAATTATGCTGGTTGACATTTATTCAGGGCAATCGATTATTTGGTTTAAGAAATACTCGTTGGAGACACTTTTAAAACACTTTGGAGTGTTTTTCTGGGGTTATTAACCACATGGCTAAAATTTATTCACTTAGATGTGATTTTTGTAGGCCTCACAACTCCGGAGTGGAGTGGGAGGGGCCTAATTTCGCGCCACAGATGCGCAGTTAGAATTGAAAGACAAGTTCATGCTGCTTCACATGGAGGGTCCTGCTGCTGTTTGAGGGCCTAAAAGAAGCTTTATTCCCCCAAATCTGATCCCTAAGGGCAGGTAGGGCCACAGCTATGCTGTGGCAAGGTGCTGTAGTCAATTAACCGGTTGTTGGCTTTAGGCTGCTCCGGTTTGGGCATTAAGGGGTTAATCGTTCTGTAACTTGTGGTGCAATCTTATTAAGGCTTTAGGTACATACAGTGAAAATTGCAAAAGGATTGCTGCATTTTTCACTGTTTTGTAAAATTGTGTGCTCTTATCTCTTAAAGGCACAGTAACGTTTTTCTCTTGTTAAGTGTATCCAGTCCACGGATCATCCATTACTTGTGTGATATTCTCCTTCCCAACAGGAAGTTGCAAGAGGATCACCCACAGCAGAGCTGCTATATAGCTCCTCCCCTCACTGCCATATCCAGTCATTCTCTTGCAACTCAACAAAGATGGAGGTAGTAAGAGGAGAGTGGTGTATTATAGTTAGTTTTTTAACTTCAATCAAAAGTTTATTTTTAAATGGTACCGGAGTGTACTGTTTTACCTCAGGCAGCATTAGAAGAAGAATTTGCCTGTGATTTCTATGATCTTAGCAGAAGTAACTAAGATCCACTGCCGTTCTCACATATTCTGAGGAGTGAGGTAACTTCAGAGGGGGAATGGCGTGCAGGTTTTCCTGCAATAAGGTATGTGCAGTTAACATATTTCGAGGGATGGAATTTGCTAGAAAAATGCTGCTGATACCGGATTAATGTAAGTTAAGCCTAAATGCAGTGATTTAATAGCGACTGGTATCAGGCTTATTAACAGAGATACATACACTTATAAAAATGTAATATAAAACGTTTGCTGGCATGTTAATCGTTTTTATATATGTTTGGTGACAAAACTTATTGGGGCCTAGTTTTTTTCCACA
Organism: Bombina bombina; assembly: GCF_027579735.1. Classification (NCBI taxonomy): domain Eukaryota; kingdom Metazoa; phylum Chordata; class Amphibia; order Anura; family Bombinatoridae; genus Bombina; species Bombina bombina. The sequence goes on along the minus strand of NW_026511294.1, from coordinate 30,188 downwards.
TGGCTGGCTTGATTTTTGCCTAGAAACAGTTTCCTGAGGCTTTCCACTGTTGTAATATGAGTGGGAGGGGCCTATTTTAGCGCTTTTCTGCGCAGCTAGAATTACAGACTGAGACACTCAGCTTCCTTCTGCATGATACAGGACATCTCTGAAGGGCTCAAAAGGCTTCAAAAGTCGTGTTTGAGGAGGGTAACAACCACAGTAGACCTGTGGCAGTTGTTGTGACTGTGTTTAAAAACGTTTGTCATTTATTATTCCGTTTTTGGTATTAAGGGGTTAATCATCCATTTGCAAGTGGGTGCAATGCTCTGCTAACTTGTTACATACACTAAAAATTTCGTTAGTGTAACTGCCTTTTTTCACTGTTATTTCAAATTTTGTCAATTTGTTTCTCTTAAAGGCACAGTAACATTTTTTATATTGATTGTTAACTTGATTTAAAGTGTTTTCCAAGCTTGCTAGTCTCATTACTAGTCTGTACAAACATGTCTGACACAGAGGACACTACTTGTTCATTATGTTTAAAAGCCATGGTGGAGCCCCATAGGAGAATGTGTACTAAATGTATTGATTTCACCTTAAACAGTAAAGATCAGTCTTTATCTATAAAAGAATTGTCACCAGAGGGGTCTGTCGAGGGGGAAGTTATGCCGACTAACTCTCCCCACTTGTCGGACCCTTTGCCTCCCGCTCATGGGACGCACGCTAATATGGCTCCAAGTACATCAGGGACGCCCATAGCGATTACTTTGCAGGACATGGCTGCAATCATGAATAATACCCTGTCAGAGGTATTATCCAGATTGCCTGAATTGAGAGGCAAGCGCGATAGCTCTGGGGTTAGATGAGATACAGAGCGCGTAGATGCTGTAAGAGCCATGTCTGATACTGTGTCACAATATGCAGAACCTGAGGACGGAGAGCTTCAGTCTGTGGGTGACGTCTCTGAATCGGGGAGACCTGATTCAGAGATTTCTAATTTTAAATTTAAGCTTGAGAACCTCCGTGTATTGCTTGGGGAGGTATTAGCTGCTCTGAATTACTGTGACACAATTGTGCCAGAGAAATTGTGTAGACTGGATAAATACTATGCAGTGCCGGTGAGTACTGATGTTTTTCCAATACCTAAAAGGCTTACAGAAATTATTAGTAAGGAGTGGTATAGACCCGGTGTGCCCTTTTCCCCACCTCCTATATTTAGAAAAATGTTTCCAATAGATGCCACTACACGGGACTTATGGCAGACAGTCCCTAAGGTGGAGGGAGCAGTTTCTATTTTAGCAAAGCGTACCACTATCCCGGTTGAGGACAGTTGTGCTTTTTCAGATCCAATGGATAAAAAATTAGGTTACCTTAAGAAAATGTTTATTCAACAAGGTTTTATTTTACAGCCCCTTGCATGCATTGCGCCTCTCACTGCTGCGGCGGCGTTCTGGTTTGAGGCCCTGGAAGAGGCCATCCATACAGCTCCATTGATTGAAATTATTGACAAGCTTAGAACACTTAAGCTAGCTAACTCATTTGTTTCTGATGCCATTGTTCATTTGACTAAACTAACGGCTAAGAATTCTGGATTCGCCATCCAGGCGCGTAGGGCGCTATGGCTCAAATCCTGGTCAGCTGATGTGACTTCAAAGTCTAAATTACTCAACATTCCTTTCAAGGGGCAGACCTTATTCGGGCCTGGTTTGAAAGAAATTATTGCTGACATTACTGGAGGTAAGGGTCATACCCTTCCTCAGGACAGGGCCAAATCAAGGGCCAAACAGTCTAATTTTCGTGCCTTTCGAAATTTCAAGGCAGGTGCAGCATCAACTTCCTCTGCTTCAAAACAAGAGGGAACTTTTGCTCAATACAAGCAGGCCTGGAAACCTAACCAGTCCTGGAACAAGGGCAAGCAGGCCAGAAAACCTGCTGCTGCCTCTAAGACAGCATGAAGGAGCGCCCCCCTATCCGGAAACAGATCTAGTGGGGGGCAGACTTTCTCTCTTCGCCCAGGCGTGGGCAAGAGATGTTCAGGATCCCTGGGCGTTGGAGATCATATCTCAGGGATATCTTCTGGACTTCAAAGCTTCTCCTCCACAAGGGAGATTTCACCTTTCAAGATTATCTGCAAACCAGATAAAGATAGAGGCATTCCTAAGCTGCGTACAAGACCTCCTTGTAATGGGAGTGATCCATCCAGTGCCACGGATGGAACAAGGACAGGGGTTTTATTCATATCTGTTTGTGGTTCCCAAAAAGAGGGAACCTTCAGACCAATTTTGGATCTAAAGATCCTAAACAAATTCCTCAGAGTTCCGTCATTCAAGATGGAAACTATTCGAACCATTTTACCCATGATCCAAGAGGGTCAGTACATGACCACAGTGGACTTAAAGGATGCCTACCTTCACATTCCGATTCACAAGAATCATCATCGGTTCCTGAGGTTTGCCTTTCTAGACGGGCATTACCAATTTGTAGCTCTTCCATTCGGGTTGGCCACTGCCCCAAGATTTTTTACAAAGGTTCTGGGCTCACTTCTGGCGGTCCTAAGACCGCGAGGCATAGCGGTGGCTCCTTACCTAGACGACATCCTGATACAGGCGTCAAGCTTTCAAATTGCCAAATCTTATACAGAGATAGTTCTGGCATTCCTGAGGTCGCATGGGTGGAAAGTGAACGAAGAAAATAGTTCTCTATCTCCTCTCACAAGGGTTTCCTTCCTAGGGACTCTAATAGATTCTATAGAAATGAAAATTTACCTGACGGAGTCCAGGTTATCAAAACTTCTAAATGCTTGCCGTGTTCTTCAATCCATTCCGCGCCCCACGGTGGCTCAGTGCATGGAAGTAATCGTCTTAATGGTAGCGGCGATGGACATAGTGCTATTTGCGAGCCTGCATCTCAGACCACTGCAATTATGCATGCTCAGTCAGTGGAATGGGGATTACACAGATTTGTCCCCTCTACTAAATCTGGATCAGGAAACCAGAGATTCTCTTCTCTGGTGGTTATCTCGGGTCCATCTGTCCAAGGGTATGACCTTTCGCGGACCAGATTGGACAATTGTAACAACAGATGCCAGCCTTCTAGGTTGGGGTGCAGTCTGGAATTCCCTGAAGGCTCAGGGGTCGTGGACTCAGGAGAAACTCCTCCCAATAAATATTCTGGAGTTAAGAGCAATATGCAATACTCTTCTAGCTTGGCCTCAGCTAGCAACACTGAGGTTCATCAGATTTCAGTCGGACAACATCACGACACTGGCTTACATCAACCATCAAGGGGGAACCAGGAGTTCCCTAGCGATGTCAGTAATCTCCAAGATAATTCGCTGGGCAGAGACTCACTCTTCCCACCTGTCAGCGATCCATATCCCAGGTGTAGAGAACTGGGAGGCTGATTTTCTAAGTTGTCAGACTTTTCATCCAGGGGAGTGGGAAATCCATCCGGAGGTGTTTGCTCAATTGGTTCTCCGTTGGGGCAAACCAGAATTGGATCTCATGGCGTCTCGCCAGAACGCCAAGCTTCCTTGTTACGGATCCAGGTCCAGGGACCCAGAAGCGGCACTGATAGATGCTCTAGCAGCGCCTTGGTTCTTCAACCTGGCTTATGTGTTTCCACCGTTTCCTCTGCTCCCTCGTCTGATTGCCAAAATCAAACAGGAAAGAGCATCAGTGATATTGATAGCGCCTGCGTGGCCACGCAGGACCTGGTATGCAGACCTAGTGGACATGTCATCCTTTCCACCATGGACTCTGCCTCTGAGACAAGACCTTCTAATACAAGGTCCTTTCAATCATCTGAATCTACTTTCTCTGAGACTGACTGCATGGAGATTGAACGCTTGATCCTATCAAAGCGTGGCTTCTCCGAGTCAGTAATTGATACCTTAATACAGGCACGAAAGCCTGTCACCAGGAAAATTTACCACAAGATATGGCGTAAATATCTTCATTGGTGTGAATCCAAGAATTACTCATGGAGTAGGGTTAGGATTCCTAGGATATTGTCCTTCCTCCAAGAGGGTTTGGACAAAGGATAAAGTTCTTCAAGGGGTTCAGTTTGAACCCCTTCATTCTATTGATATCAAACTTCTATCATGGAAAGTTCTTTTTCTGATGGCGATTTCCTCGGCTCTAAGAGTCTCGGAGTTATCTGCCTTACATTGTGATTCTCCTTATTTGATCTTTCATTCAGATAAAGTTGTTCTGTGTACAAAACCTGGGTTTTTACCTAAGGTGGTTTCTAACAAGAATATCAATCAAGAGATGGTTGTTCCATCATTATGTCCTTATCCTTCAAAGAAGGAACGTCTTTTGCATAATCTAGACGTAGTCCGTGCCTTGAAGTTTTACTTACAGGCTACTAAAGATTTTCGTCAAACATCTAACCTGTTTGTTGTTTACTCTGGACTGAGGAGAGGTCAAAAGGCCTCGGCAACCTCTCTTTCTTTTTGGCTTCGGAGTATAATCCGTTTAGCCTATGAGACTGCTGGACAGCAGCCTCCTGAAAGGATTACAGCTCATTCTACTAGAGCTGTGGCTTCCACCTGGACCTTTAAAAATGAGGCCTCTGTTGAACAGATTTGCAAGGCTGCGACTTGGTCTTCGCTTCATACTTTTTCCAAATTTTATAAATTTGATACTTTTGCTTCTTCGGAGGCTGTTTTTGGGAGAAAGGTTCTACAGGCAGTGGTTCCTTCCGTTTAAGTTCCTGCCTTGTCCCTCCCATCATCCGTGTACTTTAGCTTTGGTATTGGTATCCCACAAGTAATGGATGATCCGTGGACTGGATACACTTAACAAGAGAAAACATAATTTATGCTTACCTGATAAATGTATTTCTCTTGTAGTGTATCCAGTCCACGGCCCGCCCTGTCCTTTTCAGGCAGGTCTAAATTTTAATTAAACTACAGTCACCACTGCACCCTATGGTTTCTCCTTTCTCGGCTTGTTTCGGTCGAATGACTGGATATGGCAGTGAGGGGAGGAGCTATATAGCAGCTCTGCTGTGTGTGATCCTCTTGCAACTTCCTGTTGGGAAGGAGAATATCCCACAAGTAATGGATGATCCGTGGACTGGATACACTACAAGAGAGATAAATTTATCAGGTAAGCATAAATTATGTTTTTCAAATTGTGTTTTTTATTTGATTAAAGTGATTTCCAAGCCTGCTTGTGTATGCTACTAGTCTGTTAAACATGTCTGACACTAAGGAAAATCCTTGTTCAATGTGTTTAGAAGCCATGGTGGAACCCCCTCTCAGAATGTGTCCCAATTGCACTAATATGTCTATACACTTTAAAGATCATATTGTTGCACTTAAAAATGTGGCCCTAGATGATTCTCAGACTGAAGGTAATAAGGATAGTCAGTCTACCTCTCCCCATGTGTCACAACCAGTTACGCCCGCTCAAGCGATGCCTAGTACCTCTAGTGCGTCTGCCCCTATTACATTGCAACAACTAGAGGCACTCATGGATAATTCCCTTGCGGCCTTTCTATCTAAACTGCCAGTTTTCCCTGCAAAGCGCGATAGCTCTGTTTTAAGAACAGATTATGAGCAGTCTGAAGCTTTGGTAGCCTTATCTGATGTGCCCTCACAACGCTGGTGAGGGATTTGATGTCTGAGGGAGAAATTTCCGACTCAGGAAAGGTTTCTCATCTGGCAGAGTCAGATACATTGGCGTTTAAATTTAAATTAGAACACCTCCGCGTATTACTCAGGGAGGTATTAGCTAATCTGGATGATTGTGACCCTATGGTGGTCCCAGAGAAATTGTGTAAAATGGACAAGTACCTAGAGGTTCCTGTATACACTGATGCGTTTCCGGTCCCTAAGAGGGTTGCGGATATCGTTACTAGGGAGTGGGATAGACCAGGTGTGCCTTTTGTTCCCCCCCCCCCCTATTTTTAAGAAAATGTTCCCCATAACTGACCCCATGCGGGACTCGTGGCAAACGGTCCCTAAGGTAGAGGGGGCTGTTTCTTCTCTTGCTAAACGCACAACCATACCAATTGAAGACAGTTGTGCTTTTAAAGACCCTATGGATAAAGAGTTAGGTTTACTTAAGAAAATTTTTGTTCAACAAGGTTTTCTTCTCCAACCTATTGCCTGCATTATTCCTGTAACTACTGCAGCTGCTTTCTGGTTTGAGACGCTGGAGGACTCGCTCCAGACGGAGACCTCATACGATGAAATTATGGATAGAATTAAGGCTCTAAAGCTGGCTAATTCTTTTATCACAGATGCCTCTTTGCAATTAGCTAAGTTGGCGGCAAAAAAATCAGGTTTCACCATTATGGCGCACAGAGCGCATTGGCTCAAGTCCTGGTCGGCCGATGTGTCATCTAAATCCAAATGATTAAATATCCCTTTCAAAGGAAAGACCCTCTTCGGGCCAGAATTGAAAGAGATTATTTCGGAAATCACCGGGGGAAAGGGCCATGCTCTCCCTCAGGACAAGCCCTTTAAGGCTAAAAACAAAGCTAATTTTCGTTCCTTTTGTAATTTCAGGAGCGGTCCGGCTTCAGCCTCTACAGCTGCAAAGCAAGAGGGTAACGCTTCACAGCCCAAGGCAACCTGGAAGCCTTACCAGGGCTGGAACAAGGGTAAACAGGCCTAAAAGCCTGCAGCTGCTACCAAGACAGCATGAAGGGGTAGCCCCCGATCCAGGACCGGATCTAGTAGGGGGCAGACACTCTCTCTTCGCTCAGGCCTGGGCAAGAGATGTTCACAATCCCTGGGCATTAGAGATTGTTTCCCAGGGATATCTTCTAGAATTCAAGTACTCCCCGCCAAGGGGAAGGTTCCACATTTCTCGTCTGTCTACAGACCAGACAAAGAAAGAGGTGTTCTTATGCTGTGTAGAAGATCTACATACGATGGGAGTGATATACCCAGTTCCAATGGCAGAAACAAGGACTGGGTTTTTACTCAAACCTGTTTGTGGTTCCCAAAAAAGAAGGAACTTTCAGACCAATCCTGGATCTAAAAATTCTAAACAGATTCCTCAGAGTCCCATCATTCATGATGGAGACCATTCGGACAATCTTACCTATGATCCAGGAAGGTCAATATATGACTACCGTGGATCTAAAGGATGCGTACCTGCACATTCCTATCCACAAAGATCATCATCATCAGTTTCTCAGGTTCGCTTTTCTAGACAAGCATTACCAGTTCGTGGCTCTTCCATTCGGGTTAGCCACTGCTCCCAGAATTTTCACAAAGGTACTGGGGTCCCTTCTGGCGGTTCTAAGACCGCGGGGCATAGCAGTGGCGCCTTATTTGGACGACATCTTAATTCAGGCGCCGTCTTTTCAAAGAGCCAAGTCTCACACAGAGATTGTATTGGCCTTTTTGAGGTCTCACGGGTGGAAGGTGAACGTCAAAAAGAGTTCTCTATCCCCACTCACAAGGGTTCCCTTCCTAGGAACTCTGATAGATTCGGTAGAAATGAAAATATTTGACGGAGGTCAGAAAGTTAAAACTTTTAACTACTTGCCGAGTTCTTCATTCCATTCCTCTGCCATCTGTTGCTCAGTGCATGGAGGCAATCGGATTAATGGTAGCAGCAATGGACATAGTCCCTTTTGCTCGGATACATCTCAGACTACTGCAACTATGCATGCTCAAACAGTGGAATGAGGATTATGCAGATTTGTCTCCTCAAATACAGTTGGACCAGGAGACCAGAGATTCTCTTCTCTGGTGGTTGTCTCAGGATCACCTGTCCCAAGGAATATGTTTCTGCAGGCCAGAGTGGGTCATTGTAACGACCGACGCCAGTCTGTTAGGCTGGGGTGCGGTCTGGGACTCCCTGAAAGCTCAGGGCTTATGGTCTCGGGAAGAATCTCTTCTCCCGATAAACATTCTGGAACTGAGGGCGATATTCAACGCACTTCAGGCATGGCCTCAACTAGCTGCGGCCAAATTCATCAGATTTCAGTTGGACAACAACACGACTGTAGCTTACATCAATCATCAGGGGTGAACAAAGAGTTCCCTAGCGATGAAGGAAGTAACCAAAATAATCAGGTGGGCGGAGGATCACTCCTGCCATCTCTCAGCAATTCGCATCCCAGGAGTAGACAACTGGGAGACGGATTTTCTAAGTCGTCAGACTTTTCACCCGGGGGAGTGGGAACTCCACCTGGATGTATTTGCCCAGCTGACTCCGCTATGGGGCACTCCAGAGTTGGATCTGATGGCGTCCCGTCAGAACACCAAGCTTCCTCTCTACGGAGCCAGGTCCCGGGACCCCAAGGCGGTATTGAAAGATGCTCTAGCAGCGCCTTGGTCCTTCAATCTGGCTTATGTTTTCCCACCGTTTCCTCTTCTCCCTCGTCTGGTCGCCAGAATCAAGCTTGAGAAGGCTTTGGTGATTCTGATAGCGCCTGCGTGGCCACGCAGGACTTGGTATGCAGACCTAGTGGACATGTCATCTGTTCCACCATGGACACTGCCAATGAGGCAGGATCTTCTAATACAGGATCCGTTCAAGCATCCAAATCTAGTTTCTCTACGTCTGACTGCTTGGAGATTGAATGTTTAAAGGATTACTTTCTGTTATAATTTTTAAGCTAAACAACTAACATATTAAAGTTAATAAACATTAATTACAACCTACTGAGCTATATTTTCTCAAACGAAGTTTCATAACATTCTAAAAGTTATCTTTTATTCACCAATGATGTCACGTTATCCTGCCCACTATTTTCAGCACTGCGTGTTCAAAATACTTAAACCAATAACTTTGTGTTTAAAGCGCCATTTTGAAACCTAGGTATTGTAAACGGATTGGTACAGAGCAAAGGATACCCACGGAGTGGGTTTGGAAAACAATTAAATATGCAGACAAGATTTCTGATATACGGTAGAGATATGTTAATTAAATGCTATTGATAAAAAGCGTATTTGGGGTAGTTAGTAACAGTCATAGAAAATATTTACTTACAGTGGCCCTTTAATTCTATCAAAGCGTGGTTTCTCTGAGTCAGTTATAGATACTCTGATTCAGGCTAGAAAGCCTGTCACCAGGAAAATCTACCATAAGATATGGAGGAAATATCTTTGTTGGTGTGAATCCAAGGGTTACTCATGGAGTAAGATTAGGATTCCCAGGATATTGTCTTTTCTCCAAGAAGGATTGGAGAAAGGATTGTCAGCTAGTTCCTTAAAGGGACAGATATCTGCTCTGTCTGTCCTTTTACACAAGCGTCTGGCAGAGGTGCCAGACGGTCAAGCGTTTGCACAGGCTTTAGTCAGAATCAAGCCTGTCTATAAACCTGTGGCTCCGCCATGGAGTCTAAACCTAGTTCTTTCAGTTCTTCAAGGGGTTCCGTTTGAACCTTTACATTCTATAGATATTAAGTTGTTATCTTGGAAAGTTTTGTTTTTGGTAGCTATCTCTTCTGCTCGAAGAGTCACAGAATTATCTGCCTTACAGTGTGATTCGCCTTACCTGGTGTTCCACGCAGATAAGGTAGTTTTGCGTACCAAACCTGGTTTTCTTCCTAAAGTGGTTTCCAACAAGAATATTAACCAGGAAATAGTTGTTCCTTCTCTGTGTCCTAAACCTTCTTCGAAGAAGGAACGTCTGTTGCACAATCTTGATGTAGTTTGTGCGCTAAAGTTCTATTTACAAGCAACTAAGGATTTCAGACAAACATCTTCCTTATTTGTTATCTATTCTGGTAAAAGGAGAGGTCAGAAAGCAACTGCTACCTCTTTCCTTTTGGCTGAAAAGCATCATCCAATTGTCCTATGAGACTGCTGGCCAGCAGCCTCCTGAAACTGTTACTGCTCATTCTACCAGAGCAGTGGCTTCCACATGGGCTTTCAAAAATAAGGCTTCTGTTGAACAGATTTATAAGGCAGCGACTTGGTCTTCACTGCATACTTTTTCAAAATTTTACAAATTCTATACTTTTGCTTCTTCTGAGGCTATTTTGGGGGGAGAGGTTTTGCAAGCAGTGGTGCCTTCCGTTTAAGGTACCTGTCTTGTTCCCTCCCTTCATCCGTGTCCTAAAGCTTTGGTATTGGTATCCCACAAGTAAAGGATGAATCCGTGGACTGGATACACCTTACAAGAAAAAACAGAATTTATGCTTACCTGATAAATTACTTTCTCTTGCGGTGTATCCAGTCCACGGCCTGCCCTGGCATTTAAGTCATGTAAAAAAAAAATTCATTTAAACTACAGTCACCACTGCACCCTATGGTTTCTCCTTTTTCTTCCTAACCTTTGGTCGAATGACTGGGGGGTGGAGCTAGAGGGGGAGCTATATGGACAGCTCTGCTGTGTGCTCTCTTTGCCACTTCCTGTAGGGAATGAGAATATCCCACAAGTAAAGGATGAATCCGTGGACTGGATACACCGCAAGAGAGAGTAATTTATCAGGTAAGCATAAATTCTGTTTTTGTTGTTTTATAGTTTGTGCGCGCAGTGCTATCTGAGAGAGGGGTTGAGTGATAGGTTTGTTAGCTGCCAGCCATGCCAGACCATAAGGAACTGCAGTAGGAGACGTGTCAGAATAGATCTTGATCATTCTCATGTAATTGAAGGGAATATGAAATCTAGTTAAAGGGACAGTAAATGCAAAAACATGGATCACCTAATTGTGCATAATGGAACTCACCCTTTCAAAAATGTTTTCTTTCTAATGACACGGTGAGTCCACAGATCATCATCAATTACTGTTGGAAATATCACTCCTGGCCAGCAGTAGGAGGCAAAGAGCACCACAGCAAAGCTGTTGTGTATCACGTCTCTTCCCACACACCCCAGTCATTCTCTTTGCCTGCGGTGCAAGGAGGTGGTGAAGTCTTCAGTGTTTGATAAGAATTTTTCTGCAATCAAGATTGTATTACTTTAAAGCAGAATAGGTTTGCTCTGACTTTCCTGGGGTCTAGCCTAGTCCATGTCAGTCTCTTCAGTAGGGCAGTGTGGTGGCTTTTAAGCAATTGGGAACTTGTGGGGTACAATCCGCACTGCGCTTTCTCAAATAGTTTTGCTGCCCTATGTAGATAGCCTGAGTAAGCTTGCTTACTCTGTCTTTTTTTTTTCTTTTTCCACTGGTACATGTGAGGGATGGCTTTCTCCCAAACCATGTGAGCTGTCCTACCGGACAGATATATTACAGGTAAGTGCCAAGATTTTATTTCTTTTTATGACACGATGAGTCCACGGATCATCTTAATTACTAATGGGATATTCACCTCCTGGTCAGCAGGAGGTGGCAAAGAGCACCACTGCAAAGCTGTTAAATAGCTCCTCCGTTCCCTCCCTCTCCAGTCATTCTCTTTGCCTACGTTATGAGCAAGGAGGAGGTGGTAAATTGGGTGTTAGAAAAGATTCTTCAATCAAGAGTTTATTATTTTTAAAAGTAGTGCAAGATTGTGCTGCTTTGTTCTGGGGTGTAGCCGTAGTCCATATCAGTCTCTTCAGTAGAGCAGTGGTGGCTTTAGAGCAATGGGGACTTGTGGGACATAAATCTCACTGCACCTCCCATTCATTGATGCTGCCCTATTCCTGTTAGCCTAAGTAAGATTACTCAGGCTTTATCCTTTTCTTTTTTGACACTATAAGTCCAAGGATCATCATAATTACTTATGGGATATTCACCTCCTGTTCAGCAGGGGGAGACAAAGAGCACCACAGCAGAGCTGTTAAATAGCTCCTCCCTTCCCTCCCATTCCAGTCATTGTCTTTGCCTATGTTAGTGATAGGAAGAGGTAAAATGAGGTGTTACTTAAAGGGACAGTCTACACTTATAACAACCTTAGTCCATCCGTTAGATTATTTTCCGATTTTCATTACACACCCCTGCAGCAATATTGAGTCATCTACACATCCAGAGTTATTTACAATGAAAAGTTATATTCCAACGGTTAGAAATGGCCGCTCCACTCCGCCTACCCAATACATCACTAACTCTCTTATTTTCCACTGTCCAATCAAAAATTACTCACCGATTAAAATACTGTATCGCGCTTTCAGTGCTTCGCGCATGCGCAACGGCCCTAGGAACCAACTATCCGGAACCAAACTTTCTCTCAATGTTTCTGCTGCTTTCAAATATCATAAATACCCGTTATTATGTGTTTGTTTATTAAGAGTGTTTGATAATCGCTGCAAAGGTTGATTAGATTAGCAGTTGACAATTACCTAAAAGAAACTTCGGAGTGTCAGAATTGCTGCAACTGCAAACAAAGGGAGCGTTTTTGGGTTTGCTCCGATAACGCTGACAGACTTCCGGTTTCGAGCTGTATCTCTATGCGCATGTGTATTAGAGTCCTATTACGTCACTTAGTGCTCCGTGCACGAGTGTGATAGGGAAGGAGAACCACTCGATAAGTTAGGAGGAGAAGCTATTGGGAGGAGTTTGGCGGCCATATTTGAATAATAAAATATAAACTTCTTTTAAGAAAATGTGGGTGAGTGAAAAAGTGAAAATACGGATGCAGGGGTTCAATAAAGTTGTCAGCTAGAGATCGTAGCTATGGGATAAGGTTGTTATAGGTGTAGACTGTCCCTTTAAAGATTCTTCAATCAAGAGTTTATTATTTTTAAAGTAGTGCCAGAGAGTGCTGCTTTGTTCTAGGGTGTAGCCATAGTCCAGATCAGTCTCTTCGGTAGAGATTTTGGTGGCTTTAGAGCAATGGGAACTTGTGGGCCATAATTCTCACTGGGCCTCCCATACTGATTGTGACGGACCGCCTGGTACCTCTGAGTACTGCCGTCAGAACACTTCCCTTGTCCGGGACATCCCTTTTTCCAGAGCAATAGCTCCTGGTATCTCCCTTTGACCGCAGTCTAAAGTTATGTAGGGGAACAGAACTGAGACAACACTGTTTTCCGAACACAAAAATTAACACTTTATTTAAAAGCAGCACACATATATTTATACACCATGGCTTCAGGTTACAGAGGGCATTGGTTAAAGAGTAAAGCAAACATATGAACAATGCATCAAACCTCTAACAATTGTCTACTCACAGGTAAAACAGATTAACATATCAAGTTAATTAAAGGGACAGTCTCTGCCAAAATAAACTCACGATTCAGAGCATGTAATTTTAAACAATTTTTCAATTTACTTTTATCACCAATTTTGCTTTGTTCTCTTGGTATTCTTAGTTGAAAGCTTAACCTAGGAGGTTCATATGCTAATTTCTTAGACCTTGAAGCCCACCTCTTTTCATATTGCATTTTAACAGTTTTTCACCACTAGAGGGTGTTAGTTCACGTATTTCATATAGATAACACTGTGCTTGTGCACGTGAAGTTATCTGGGAGCAGGCACTGATTGGCTAGACTGCAAGTCTGTCAAAAGAACTGAAAAAAGGGGCAGTTTGCAGAGGCTTAGATACAAGATAATCACAGAGGTTAAAAGTATATTAATATAACTGTGTTGGTTATGCAAAACTGGGGAATGGGTAATAAAGAGATTATCTATCTCTTAAAACAATAAAAATTCTGGTGTAGACTGTCCCTTTAACTGGGGAGGAAAGTTACTCAGACAATCTGATGTTGGGCAGTCTAGTTAACATAATCGCACAGGAACACAATCAGTTTACCCAGACAGACTCCTGAGACACAATCAGATTAGAAATGTAAATAAAATGCATCTTATTACAGAATATAAGAACAGCTCTTATTAACTATTAAGTCCTTTATGCCCCCTTGGTTTATATAGTCACAATTGCTCCCACAATGGGCACTCACACCCTGTACCTATCCTGTATTTATGGATACAGGGTGACATGGACATAAGACAGTTATAAAAGTACATGGGGTGTCCAGCATATAGAATTCCACATTACCATGCAGTCTCTGGGTATCATTAAGCCCATGTACCTCCTGCCCAAAGAATGTTACATATCAGGCCCTCAGATCTTGGTGACTCACGTCACACTGATGCTGCCCTAACTCGGATGGCTTAAGTAAGATTACTCATCTCTATCCTTTTTCCACAGGGCTATGTGAGGGAGAGGACCTCATAAATCTGCTGAGCTGCCCTGCTGTCGGGCAGATTTTAAAGGTAAGTGCTAACTTTTTATTCTGGGTCTGGGAGATCTCAGAGGAAGTGGAGTACTTTATTGGGACATCCCTCCTATTCCTATAAGAGCTATAACACTACCTTACTGAGGTAGCAGGGGTCCTGTGCAGCACATTTTAGCTGGGGGAACTAAGTGCGTATTGTGGGACCCTCAATCACTTGGGACACAGTATTAAGACTCAGGATATAATTGTTTGAGTCTCTCACTTGGGCTGTAACGCTACCTTACTGCGGTAGCAGAGGTCCTGTGACAGCACAATTTTTAGCAGGGGGAACTAAGTGTGGCTGTATACATAAGTGTGGTTCAGTCCACCCATGGGCTCTGTTAATAGCTCCTGGTAGCCTCTCTATACATATTAATGGCGACCGTAAGGTTTAGTGATATGCCCACGATGGGCGGAGTTACCTTTGGCAACGTTTTTGGGCCGCACTTTCCCCTAGCTTAAGGCACAGGCATAATGAAAGTGCCGGGTAATGGATAGTATCACGCCCATGAGGGGCGGAGCTACGTTGCCATGTTAGTGAGTTTTCCTCCTCAATTATTGGTCTGAGCATCTAACAGTCATTAGTGTTTTTTCCCTCAATGCGGATCCAGCCAGCGCTGTGAGAAGTACAGCATTTCAGACTTGTTTTGTTATACAAAGAAATAAAGTTTAATGTCTTTGTCATCAAACATGAGTCATTTAAATGGACACCTCTGCAAAATATCTGAGGTGTAAGTAGGTGCTTCATTATGGATTGCTACCTCATTCCTGCGTGCAAAAAGAAAACGTTAATAAAAATTAAGATTAAAATTTAAAGGGACCGTAACGTTTTTTTAACTAACAGAATTGCAGCTGTTTACTGTTTATTTCATCCTTTGTGATTTAGGATGGAATATGAACACACAAAACATGAGTTACTTTTTAAAAATTAAAGAGACAGTAACGTTTTTTATGTGCCAATTTTTATTAAAAAAAAATATTTTTCTGAACCTACTCCTAAGGCCTTTGCTATTTAGGAGTCTGACAATGGTCAATCTATGCCACAAATTTCTCCTATAGTGTCCCACTAAACTTTATGGCCCACATGCAGTGCCCTGCGCTTCCTTTCAACCCCACCCGGAGTTATCCTGAATTTCATGCATTATATGTTCTTCCCACGAGGTAGAAATCATTACTAGAGGAATTATTCTCAATCATTTAGAATAGAAAATAGATTGATTTAGTAGTTACTATTCTGAAGGGTTCTTCCCCGTTACCTGAAAGAGGAAGATACTTCGGGATTATCTGAGAGAGACTCAGATGGAATAATATCTTTTATTTTATCCTGAGGCACTTCCATTTGTTACTTTAGGACCCGGGGCGACTCCGACAATTCCGGGGTATGCTATCCTAGTGTGTCCATGAAGTTATAAGGAATGGGAAAAGACCGCATTCCCTATATTTACAAAGATGTTTCCCATAGCTGACTCGGCTAAGGAGGCTGGGCTAACATTCCCTAAGGTGGAAGAAGTAGTTTCCAGCTTAGCTAAGAGAACTACTATTCCCTTTGTGGATAGTTGAATATTCAGAGATTCTACAGACTAAAATTAAATGGGCTTTTAATGACTACCAGCTATAGTACAGTCACTAGTGCGACGGCATATTGGTTTGATGCGTTGTCTAATGCTATTAAGTCGGAAACTCCCCTGGGTAAAATCCAGGATAGGATAAAGGCTTTTTATTTGACCCTTCATGTTATCAAATTGGGAGCATAGGTTTCAGGTTTCTCTGTTCCAGCTCACAGAAGTTTACGGATGCATGCTCTACGTCTAAGCTTTTTGCGATTCCTTACAAGGGGAAAACCTTTTGGGAATCTGGCTTGACGGACATAATTCTTTTGATATTTAAATTAAAAAAAAATAGACAATAGCCTGCTGTTGAATCAGACGGCATAAAGGACATGCCCCGATCCGGGATTGGATCTTGTAGGGGCAGACTTTCAGTCTTCGCTCAGGCTTGGGTTAGAGATGTTCAGAATCCCTGGGCAATAGTAAATACTGTTTCAGGGATTCAAATTAGAGTTCAAAATTGTTTCCTCCCAGAGGCAGGTTTCTGCTTTCACGACTATCTGCAGATCAGTCAAAAGGAGAGGTGTTCTTACACTGTGTAGGAGACATCTCAGACCTGGGAGTGATTGTTCCAGTTCCAGTCAAGGTCCTGGGTCTGGGTTTTTTTATGCCAATTGGGTTGTGGTTCCCAAAAAAGAGGGAACCTTCAGACCACTTTAGATCTCAAGAGTCTAAACAGACTTTCTTAGTGTACCGTCCTTCTAGATGGAAGCTATTCGTTCCATTCTTTCCTTGATCCAAGAGCATCTATTTAGGGCATCAGTGGATCTAAAGGACGCGTACCTTTTTTTATGTGCCATTCCCAAGTTCTAAGGTTGGCCTTTCTGGACAAACGCTTCCAGTTCGTGATTATTCCTTACAGCTAGCAAGATTCCCCTTGGACATGCGTTATCCTTCCTGTGGTCTCACGGGTGGAAGGTAAATTTGGAAAAGAGTTCATTAGTCCCAAGCACGAGTTTAACTTTCTTGGGAACCTTAATAGATCCCATATCTATGAAGATTTTTTCTGACAATGTTAGGAACTCAGAGGTTATCAATACTTGTCTAGTCATTCAGTCCACTCCTCTGCCTTCAGTGGCTCAGTGCATGGAGGTAATCGGGCTGATGGTGGCGGCAATGGACATATCATCCCTTTTGCTTGGTTCCATCTCAGATCTATACATAGTTAAGCACGCTCAGGCAATAGATCAGAGATTATACAGAGGTTTCCTGGAGCAGGAGATGAGGGATTCTCTTTAATGGTGGTTGTCCATACGCAGTCCATCTTGGGTGATTGTGACAACCGACACCTGCCTTCTAGGGTCGGGAGTGTTCTGGGGCTCCCTCAGGGAATTTGGACTTATCCAGAGTTGGTTCTTCCTTTTAAACATTCTGGAGCTGCGAGCAATCTACAATGTTATTCTGGTCTGGCCTCCTTTAGCCTTGGTCCAGTTTTATTAGTTTCCAATCTATCAAAATGACATCAGTGGCTTTCATCAATCATCAGGGAGGAACGAGGTGTTCCTTAGCGATGATGGAGGTATCCAATATAGTTCAGAGGGCGGAGGCCCATTCTTGCTGCTTGTTGGCGAGCTACATCCCAAGGTGGAATATTTGAGGCAGATTTCCTGAGCAGGAAGTCCTTTCATCCAGGGGAGTGGGAACTCCATCCGGAAGTGTTCCAGATTTTTTTTCTTTTTTTCTTCTCTAATCAAGCAGGAGAGGGTTTTGGTGATCCTCATAGCACTGGCTTCGCCTTGTAGGATTTAGTATGCATATCTGGTGGACATGTTATCTCTGCCACCTTGGAGACTTCCGTTGAGGAAGGACCTTCTAATTCAAGGGCCCCTGTTTTTTCTGAATCTGGCTACTTGAAGATTGAACACTTTTTATCCAAGCAGGGTTTTACTGTCTCGGTCATTGTGACCATGATTCAGGCTCGAAACCTGTTTCTAGTCAAATTTATCATAAGATATGGCATAAATATCTCTATTTGTGTGAATCCATGGGCTACTCATGGAGTAGATATGGTTTCCTAGAATTTTGTATTTTCTCCAAGAGGGTTTGGAGGAAGGTTTAGCGTCAAGATCCTTAAAGGGTAACAATTCTTTTTTTGTTACTCAAACGTCTGGTAGAGGTTCCAGATGTACAATCATTTTGTCAGGCCTTGGTTAGGATCAGGCCTGGGTTCATACCACTTACTCCTCCATGGAGTCTGAATTTAGTTTTTCAGAGTTCTTCAAGGGGCTCCGTTTGAGCCTTTTTCTTTCCTTTTTAGATATTGAGTTGTTATCTTGGAAAGTTTTATTTCTTGTTGTTTCTTCTGTTCGGAGAGTGTCAGAGCTCTCTGCATTTCAGTATGCGTCTCCTTATCATCTTTCCATTCAGATAAGGTAGTTTTAGGTACTAAATTAAGATTTCTTCCTAAGGTTATTTCTGATTGGAACATTTAATCAGGATTGTTCTTTTCTTGTGTCCTTATCCTTTTTATCAGAAGGAAGGACTTCTGTTCAATTTGGACATGGTCCGTTCTTTCAAATTTTATTTTCAGGCGACTAAGGATTTTCGTCAGTCTTCTTCTTCTTTTTTTTTTTTTTTTTTTTGCGGATTTTTTTCAGGAAAACGTAAGGGACAGAAAGCTACGGCTACTTTCTTTTTGGATTTTGAGTATAATACGTTTTTGCATATGAGACTGCTGGACAGCGGTCTCCCGAGAGAGTTACGGCTCTTTCCACGAGGGCGGTTGCTTCCTCATGGGCATTCAAAAATGAAGGTTCTGTGGAACAGATTTGCAAGGTTGCAACTTGGTCCTCTCAACACTTTTTCAAAGTTCTACAAATTTGACACTTCTGCCTCGGCTGAGGCATCTTTTGGGAGAAAGGTTCTTCAAACAGTGGTGCCTTTCGTTTAGGTTCCCTGTCTTGTCCCTCCTGTATCATCTGTGTACTCTAGCTTGGGTATTGGATCCCATTAGTAATTATGATGATCCGTGGACTCAGTGTCATAAAAAAGAAAATTTATGCTTACCTGATTTTATTTCTTTTTTTGACACAATTAGTCCACGGCCCGCCCTGTGTTTTTAGACAGGTTGTGGGTTATTGTTAACTTCAGACACCTCTGCACCTTGGTTTTTTCTTTCTCTTCCTAACTTCGGTCGAATGACTGGAGTGGGAGGGAAGGGAGGAGCTATTTAACAGCTCTGCTGTGGTGCTCTTTGCCACCTCCTGCTGACTCATCGTGTCAAAAAAGAAATACATTTATCAGGTAAGCATAAATTTTCTTTTTCCACAGGACTATGTGAGGGAGAGGACCTCTCAAACCTGCTGAGCTGCCCTGCTGTCGGGCAGATTTTAAAGGTAAGTGCTGACTTTTTATTCTGGGTCTGGGAAGGATCTCAGTGGAAGTGGTCCACTTATTGATCTGGGACTTATCTCCTATATACAAGAGGATGGGTTTTCAGTGACAGCACATTATAAGCAGGCACTGGGGCTGAGGAGAATTAGGTGGTTTATATATCTGGGGGCCTTGTTTTCACTAGGGCTGAGGGAAGATAATACTCAGTGGAATGTGTTATGTTTGTTACATTTAGAGGCTAATCTGCTGTCTAGCAAGCGGTAGCCCAATTTGCCCCCAGACTTAACATATAGTTCAGTTTGCTCCCGGTGGCTTATTTGTTTTAACATTCACAAGGGCGACTGGGAGATTGCATGTTGTAACGCCCACCATGGGCGGAGCTACTTGTGGCGCCAATTTGGGCTGCTCACTTTTCTTCTCCACTTCAGAGTTTGGAAACGAAAGGAGGAGTTTCTATTTAACACTGTACTTAGTGTTTTCCCATATAAGTGGGGTCGGACAGCGTTAGTTACGTTACGGACATTTTATGCCTAAAATGTAGATAGTTTTCTAAAGGCTTAGTTTTAAAAAAAAATAAAGTTTTTGGGCAGATGGGTACCTCAGCAGGGTATGCTAAGGTGTCGACAGGTTGTGCAGTAACTGTGTACTAAGTTAACTTCCTTCTGCACTTAAAAATAAAAAAACAAATTACATTTAAAGGAGCGGTAACGTTTTTTTTTTTTTTTGTGTGTGATAATTTTTTTTCTAAAACTGTAAACTGTTTACTTGTTTAACTCATCCTGTATACAGGATGGACCAAGAGGCCCTACTGCTGTCTCTTGTTTTAAGCTTTGATGTCTATATGGTACTTTCAATTCTTTATGTTCCTCATCTATTGAGAGAATTTTTTTTTATAAAAATAGATTTTTTTTTTTTTCTGAACCTACTCCTAAGGCGCATGCTGTTTAGGAGTTTGACAATGGTCAAGTTATGCCACAAATTTCTCCCATAGTGTCCCAATTTTTTTTTTATAGCCCACATGCAGTGCCCTGCGCTTCCCCTCACCCTCCACTTGGAGTTACCTTGCATTTCATGCATTGTCTGTTTTTCCAATGCTGTAGGGAAAAGTGCAAGAGGATATATTTTCAATCATTTAGAGTGATTTATTTAATAGTAGCTAAGGTTGTTTTTCCCTGTAACCTGAAAGAGGAAGATACTTCGGTAGTTTTTCAGGGGGAATTCTTAGACTCAGATGGGGTAATTCCCTTATATGATTCTGAGGTTGTTTTCTTTCAGTTTTAGCCTGAATACTTCCATTTGTTACTTGAAGAGGTTTTTGGCTACCCTGAGCGACTCCGACACTACCGGCGTAGTCTATCCTAGAGAGTAGAGTAACTTATACTAATATTGTGACGTGCCCTTCATGGTGGATGTATTTCCTGTACCAGATAGGGCTATACAGATATTTGCTCAGGAATCGAAGAAACTGGTTATTACCTTTTTCTCCTTTCCTATAGTAAATAGGATGCTTTATATAGCAGCCTCTGTAACAGAGTCTTTGCAGTAGGGAGATACTATTCCCATAGTGGATATCAGTTCCTTTTGGACCTTATGCAGGAGAAGAACCCTATGGATAGAAGTTTGAGGGTTTACATGGACAACCTGCGGTTGGTATGGCTACTCTCTCCAGTACGGAGGCGTACTGGTTTGATGTGTTGTCTGTTTCTATTGGACAGACACCCTCCCCTTCGAAGGGATAGTATAAAGGCCTTTAAGTGAGTAATCTCCTTTAATACAGAGGAGTTTAATGCTGGGCACTATGATTCAGGCTTTGCCATACTGGCCCGCAGAGCATTATTGTTAAAATCTTGGTCTGCGAATGTTTCATCTACAGAATAAGACAAATAAGCGAGAGGACGTCGGAGATAATTTCAGTTCTTCCGAGTTTCTCCCAAGCAGGAGCAGTCTAAGCCTTCTGGTACCCCCAGCCAGGCTTAGAATAGGGGAAAACAGCCCAAGAACCCTGCTGTTGAATCAGACACAGCATGAGGGGCGTGCACCCGATCTGTAAGTGGGCAGGTTTTTCCTTCTTTGATCAAGCTTGGGTTTGTGATTTCAGGATTCACTTTGGGACTGTGTCCCTGGGATACAATTTAGAATACAAGACTTCCTCCCAGGGGCAGGTTTCTGCTTTCAAGATTATCGGCAGACCAGACGAGAAGTGGTTTTCTTACACTATGTATGAGACCTCTCCAACCTTGGAGTGATAGCTCCTCTTCCGATTAGGAACAGGGTCTTTTTATTATTATTTATTTTATTCCAATCGGGTTCTCAAAACAAGAGGGAACCTTTCGGTCTATTTTAGATCTCTAGAGTCTAAACAAACTCCTCAGAGTACCGTCCTTCAAGATGGAAACTATTTGTTCCATTCTCACTTTGGTCCAGGAGGGTTAATTTAATGACAACGGTGGATTTAAGGACGCGTTCTTGCATGTTCCCATTCACAGGGATCATCACAAGCTTCTAAGGTTTGCCTTTCTAGGAAACACTTCCAATTCGTGGCTTGCCACAGCTCCCGATATTTTCACAAGGGTTCTGGGATCGCTGTTGGCGATGCTTCGGTCACGGGGCATTGCAGTGGCACCCTGTCTGGACGTCATTCTAGTCCAGGCACCATCCTTACAACAAGCAAGATCCCACATGGACATGGTGTTATCCTTCCTGAGATCTCATGGAAGGTAAATTTGGGAAAGAGTTCCTTAGTCCCAAGTACAAGGGTTACTTTCTTGGGAACAATAATAGATCCCTATCAATTAAGATTTTCTGACAGAAATCAGGAAATCAAAGATTTTCGATACTTGTCTAGCTCTTCAGTCCACTCCTCGGCCGTAAGTGGCTCAGTGCATTTAGGTAATCGGGCTGATGGTGGCGGCAATGGATGACATCCTGTTTGCTCGATTCCATCTCAGACCTCTGCAGTTAAGTATGCTCAGGCAATGGAACGGAGATTATGTGGACTTGTCTCCTCGAATAATTCTGGAGCAGGAGACAAAGGATTCTCTTAAATTGTGGTTGTCTCTGGATCATCTCTCCCAGGGAACCTGCTTTCGCAGACCATCTTTGGTGATTGTGACAACAGACGCCAGCTTTCTAGGGTGGGGAGCAGTCTGGGGTTCCCTAAAGGCTGAGAGAGTTTGGACTCAGTCTGTTCTTCCTATAAACATCCTGGAGCTGAGAACGATCTTCAATGCTCTTCTGGCCTGGCCTCAGCTGCGGTCCAGTTTATCAGGTTCCTGTTGGACAACATAACTTCAGCGGCTTACATCAATCATCAGGGAGGAACGAGGAGTTCCTTAGCGATGACAGAGGTAACCAAGATAATTCAGTGGGCGGAGACCCATTCTTGTTGCCTGTCAGCGATCCACATCCCAGGGGTAGACAACTGGGATGTGGACTTCCTGAGCAGGCAGACCTTTGATACGTTGGAGTGGGGTCAGCCGGAATTAGATCTCATGGCATCTCGACAGAATGCCAAGCTCCCGAGATACGGGTCGAGTTCCAGGGACCCCTAGGCGGAACTGATAGATGCTCTGGCGGTTCTTTGGATCATCAGTCTAGCATACCTATTTCCTCAGTTTGCGCTTCTTCCTCGGTTCATTGCTTGAATCAAGCAAGGAGAGGGCATCGGTGATCCTCATTGCACCTGCTTGGCCTCGCAGGATTTGGTATGCAGATCTGGTGGACATGTCATCTCTGCCACCTTGGAGACTTCCGTTGAGGAAGGACTTTCTAATTCAAGGGCCCTTCCTTCTCCCAAATCTAGTTTCTCTGAAGCCGACTGCTTGGAGATTGAACGCTTAATTTTATCCAAGCAGGGTTTTTCTGACTCGGTCATAGAGACCATGATTCAGGCTCCTAAACTTGTAACTAGGATTTACCATAAGATATGGCGTAAATATCTCTATTGATGTGAATCCAAGGGCTACTCATGGAGTAGTTAGGATTCCTAGAATTTTGTCTTTTCTCCAAGAAGATTTGGAGAAAGGTTTATCGACAAGTTCCCATTTGAAAGGGTCAAATCTCGGCCTTCTCTATTTTGTTACTCAAACGTCTGGCGGATGTCCTAGATGTACAATCATTTTGTCAGGCCTGTGTTCAAACCAGTTACTCCTCCATGGAGTCTTAATTTAGTTCTCAAAGTTCTTCAAGGGGCTCCGCTTGAGCCTATGCATTCTTTAGATATTAAGTTGTTATCTTGGAGAGTTTTATTTCTCGTTATTTCTTCTGCTCGAGGAGTGTCAGAGCTCTCTGCATTGCAGTATGAGTCTTCTTACCTTATTTTTCACTCTGATAAGGTAGTTTTACGTACTAAATTAGGATTTCTTCCTAAGGTTGTTTCTGATCGGAACATTAATCGGGTGATTGTTGTTCCTTCTTTGTGTCCTAATCCTCCTTCTCCAAAAGAACGACTTCTGCACAATTTGTACGTGGTCTGTGCCTTAAAGTTTTACCTGCAAGCGACTAAGGACTTTCGTCAGTCTTCTTTGTTTGTGATTTTCTCAGGAAAACGTAAGGGACAGAAAGCTACAGCTACTTCTTTCTTTCTCGCTGAAGGGTATCATATGTTTTGCATATGAGACTGCTGGACAGCAGCCTCCTGAGTTCGTTATGGCTCTTTCGACGAGGGCTGTTGCTTCCTCATGGGCATTCAAAAATGAAGCTTCTGTGGAACAGATTTGCATGGCTGCAACTTGGTCCTCTCAACACTTTTTCAAAGTTCTACAAATTTGAAACTTTTGCCTTGGCTGAGGCCGCTTTTGGGAGAAAGAAAGGTTCTTCAAGCAGTGGTGCCTTCTGTTTAGGTTCCCTGTCTTGTTCCTCCTGTATCATCTGTGTACTCTAGCTTGGGTATTGAATCCCATTAGTAATTAAGATGATCCGTGGACTCGTGTCATAAAGAATTTATGCTTACCTGATAAATTTATTTCTTTTTTGACACGATAAGTCCATGGCCCTCCCTGTTTTTTGAAAGACAGGTTTTTGGTTATTATAAACTTTAGACACCTCTGCACCTTGGTTTTTCCTTTCTATCCTTAAAGGGTCATAAAACCCACATTTCTTTCATGTAATTAGCAAGAGTCCATGAGCTAGTGACGTATGGGACACACATTCCTACCAGGAGGGGCAAAGTTTCCCAAACCTCAAAATGCCTATAAATACACCCCTCACCACACCCACAAATCAGTTTTACAAACTTTGCCTCCTATGGACGTGGTGAAGTAAGTTTGTGCTAGATTCTACGTTGATATGCGCTCTGCAGCAGGTTGGAGCCCGGTTTTCCTCTCAGCGTGCAGTGAATGTCAGAGGGATGTGAGGAGAGTATTGCCTGTTTGAATTCAATGATCTCCTTCTACGGGGTCTATTTCATGGGTTCTCTGTTATCGGTCGTAGAGATTCATCTCTTACCTCCCTTTTCAGATCGACGATATACTCTTTTATTTATACCATTACCTCTGCTGATTTTCGTTTCAGTACTGGTTTGGCTTTCTACAACATGTAGATGAGTGTCCTGGGGTAAGTAAGTCTTATTTTCTGTGACACTCTAAAGCTATGGTTGGGCACTTTTTTATAAAGTTCTAAATATATGTATTCAAACATTTATTTGCCTTGACTCAGGATGTTCAACATTTCCTTATTTCAGACAGTCAGTTTCATATTTGGGATAATGCATTTGAATATATCATTTTTATCTTACCTTAAAATTTGACTTTTTCCCTGTGGGCTATTAGGCTCGCGGGGGCTGAAAATGCTTCATTTTATTGAGTCATTCTTGGCGCGAAAATTTTTTTCTATTTCCGGCGTCATACGTGTCGCCGGAAGTTGCGTCATTTTTTACGTTTTTCACGCCAAAAATGTCGGCGTTCCGGATGTGGCGTCATTTTTGGCGCTAATAGCATTTAGGCGCCAAATAATGTGGGCGTCAATTTTGTCTCCACTTATTTAAGTCTCATTATTTGTTGCTTCTGGTTGCTAGAAGCTTGTTCACTGGTATTTTTTCCCATTCCTGAAACTGACATTTAAGGAATTTGATAAATTTTGCTTTATATGTTGTTTTTTCTATTACATATTGCAAGATGTCCCACGTTGCAACTGAGTCAGAAGATACTACTGGAAAATCGCTGCCTGGTGCTGGAACTACCAAAGCTAAGTGTATTTGCTGTAAACTTTTGGTAGTTGTTCCTCCAGCTGTTTGTATTAAATGTCATGACAAACTTGTTAATGTAGAAAATATTTCCTTTAGTAAAGTACCATTACCTGTTGCAGTTCCATCAACATCTAATGTTCAGAGTGTTCCTGATAACATAAGAGATTTTGTTTCTGAATCCATTAAGAAGGCTATGTCTGTTATTCCTCCTTCTGGTAAACATAAAAAGTCTTTTAAAACTTCTCTTTATACAGATGAATTTTTAAATGAACATCATCATTCTGATTCTAATGATTCTTCTGATACAGAGGATTCTGTCTCAGAGGTTGATGCTGATAAATCGTCGTATTTATTTAAAATGGAATTTATCCGTTCTTTACTTAAAGAAGTCCTAATTGCATTAGAAATTGAGGATTCTGGTCCTCTTGATACTAAATCTAAACGTTTAGACAAGGTCTTTAGATCTGTGGTTATTCCAGAAGTTTTTCCTGTTCCTGGTGCTATTTCTGAAGTAATTTCCAGAGAATGGAATAATTTGGGTAATTCATTTACTCCTTCTAAATGTTTTAAGCATTTATATCCTGTACCGTCCGACAGATTAGAGTTTTGGGACAAAATCCCTAAAGTTGATGGGGCTATTTCTACCCTTGCTAAACGTACTACTATTCCTACGGCAGATGGTACTTCCTTTAAGGATCCTTTAGATAGGAATATTTAATCCTTTCTAAGAAAAGCTTATCTGTGTTCAGGTAATCTTCTTAGACCCGCTATATCATTGGCTGATGTTGCTGCAGCTTCAACTTTTTGGTTGGAAACTTTAGCGCAACAAGTAACAGATCATGATTCTCATAATATTATTATTCTTCTTCAACCTGCTAATAATTTTATCTGTGATGCCATTTTTGATATTATCAGAGTTGATGTCAGGTTTATGTCTCTAGCTATTTTAGCTAGAGGAGCTTTATGGCTTAAAACTTGGAATGCTGATATGTCTTCAAAATCGACTCTACTTTACCTTTCTTTCCAGGGTAATAAATTATTTGGTTCTCAGTTGGATTCTATTATCTCAACTGTTACTGGTGGGAAAGGAACTTTTTTACCACAGGATAAAAAATCTAAAGGTAAAAACAGGGCTAATAATCGTTTTCGTTCCTTTCGTTTCAACAAAGAACAAAAGCCTGATCCTTCATCCTCAGGAGCAGTTTCAGTTTGGAAACCATCTCCAGTCTGGAATAAATCCAAGCCTTCTAGAAAAGCAAAGCCAGCTTCTAAGTCCACATGAAGGTGCGGCCCTCATTCCAGCTCAGCTGGTAGGGGGCAGATTACGTTTTTTCAAAGAAATTTGGATCAATTCTGTTCACAATCTTTGGATTCAGAACATTGTTTCAGAAGGGTACAGAATTGGTTTCAAGATAAGACCTCCTGCAAAGAGATTTTTTCTTTCCCGTGTCCCAGTAAACCCAGTGAAAGCTCAAGCATTTCTGAAATGTGTTTCAGATCTAGAGTTGGCTGGAGTAATTATGCCAGTTCCAGTTTTGGAACAGGGGCTGGGGTTTTATTCGAATCTCTTCATTGTACCCAAGAAGGAGAATTCCTTCAGACCAGTTCTGGATCTAAAAATATTGAATCGTTATGTAAGGATACCAACATTCAAAATGGTAACTGTAAGGACTATCTTGCCTTTTGTTCAGCAAGGGCATTATATGTCTACAATAGATTTACAGGATGCATATCTGCATATTCCGATTCATCCAGCTCACTATCAGTTCCTGAGATTCTCTTTCCTGGACAAGCATTACCAGTTTGTGGCTCTGCCGTTTGGCCTAGCTACAGCTCCAAGAATTTTTACAAAGGTTCTCGGTGCCCTTCTGTCTGTAATCAGAGAACAGGGTATTGTGGTATTTCCTTATTTGGACGATATCTTGGTACTTGCTCAGTCTTCACATTTAGCAGAATCTCATACGAATCAACTTTTGTTGTTTCTTCAAGATCATGGTTAGAGGATCAATTCACTAAAAAGTTCATTGATTCCTCAGACAAGGGTAACCTTTTTAGGTTTCCAGATAGATTCAGTGTCCATGACTCTGTCTTTGACAGACAAGAGACGTCTAAAATTGATTTCAGCTTGTCGAAACCTTCAGTCACAATCATTCCCTTCGGTAGCCTTATGCATGGAAATTCTAATCTCTGCGGTTCATATACCAGGTATAGACAATTGGGAAGCGGATTATCTCAGTCGCCAAACGTTGCATCCGGGCGAATGGTCTCTTCATCCAGAGGTATTTCTTCAGATTGTTCAAATGTGGGAACTCCCAGAAATAGATTTGATGGCTTCTCATCTAAACAAGAAACTTCCCAGGTATCTGTCCAGATCCCGGGATCCTCAGGCGGAGGCAGTGGATGCATTATTACTTCCTTGGAAGTATCATCCTGTCTATATCTTTCCGCCTCTAGTTCTTCTTCCAAGAGTAATCTCCAAGATTGCTCGTTTGTTCTACTGGTAGCTCCAGCATGGCCTCACAGGTTTTGGTATGCGGATCTTGTCCGGATGGCCTCTTGCCAGCCGTGGACTCTTCCGTTAAGACCAGACCTTCTGTCGCAAGGTCCTTTCTTCCATCAGGATCTCAAATCCTTAAATTTAAAGGTATGGAGATTGAACGCTTGATTCTTGGTCAAAGATGTTTCTCTGACTCTGTGATTAATACTATGTTACAGGCTCGTAAATCTGTATCTAGAGAGATCTATTATAGAGTCTGGAAGACTTATATTTCTTGGTGTCTTTCTCATCATTTTTCCTGGCATTCTTTTAGAATTCCGAGAATTTTACAGTTTCTTCAGGATGGTTTAGATAAAGGTTTGTCCGCAAGTTCCTTGAAAGGACAAATCTCTGCTCTTTCTGTTCTTTTTCACAGAAAGATTGCTAATCTTCCTAATATTCATTGTTTTGTACAAGCTTTGGTTCGTATAAAACCTGTCATTAAGTCTATTTCTCCTCCTTGGAGTTTGAATTTTGTTCTGGGGGTTCTTCAAGCTCCTCCTTTTGAACCCATGCATTCATTGGACATTAAATTACTTTCTTGGAAAGTTTTGTTCCTTTTGGCCATCTCTTCTGCCAGAAGAGTCTCTGAATTATCTGCTCTTTCTTGTGAGTCTCCTTTTCTGATTTTTCATCAGGATAAGGCGGTGTTGCGAACTTCTTTTGAATTTTTACCTAAGGTTGTGAATTCCAACAACATTAGTAGAGAAATTGTGGTTCCTTCATTATGTCCTAATCCTAAGAATTCTAAGGAGAAATCGTTGCATTCTTTGGATGTTGTTAGAGCTTTGAAATATTATGTTGAGGCTACTAAGTCTTTCCGAAAGACTTCTAGTCTATTTGTCATCTTTTCCGGTTCTAGAAAAGGTCAGAAAGCTTCTGCCATTTCTTTGGCATCTTGGTTGAAATCCTTAATTCACCATGCTTATGTCGAGTCGGGTAAAACTCTGCCTCAAAGGATTACAGCTCATTCTACTAGGTCAGTTTCTACTTCCTGGGCGTTTAGGAATGAGGCTTCGGTTGATCAGATTTGCAAAGCAGCAACTTGGTCCTCTTTGCATACTTTTACTAAATTCTACCATTTTGATGTGTTTTCTTCTTCTGAAGCAGTTTTTGGTAGAAAAGTACTTCAGGCAGCGGTTTCAGTTTGAATCTTCTGCTTATGTTTTCATTTAAACTTTATTTTGGGTGTGGATTATTTTCAGCAGGAATTGGCTGTCTTTATTTTATCCCTCCCTCTCTAGTGACTCTTGCGTGGAAAGATCCACATCTTGGGTAGTCATTATCCCATACGTCACTAGCTCATGGACTCTTGCTAATTACATGAAAGAAAACATAATTTATGTAAGAACTTACCTGATAAATTCATTTCTTTCATATTAGCAAGAGTCCATGAGGCCCACCCTTTTTGGTGGTTATGATTTTTTTGTATAAAGCACAACTATTCCAATTCCTTATTTTATATGCTTTCGCACTTTTTTTATCACCCCACTTCTTGGCTTTTCGTTAAACTGATTTGTGGGTGTGGTGAGGGGTGTATTTATAGGTATTTTGAGGTTTGGGAAACTTTGCCCCTCCTGGTAGGAATGTGTGTCCCATACGTCACTAGCTCATGGACTCTTGCTAATATGAAAGAAATGAATTTATCAGGTAAGTTCTTACATAAATTATGTTTTTTTTTCTTCCATGATTTAGAAAGAGCATTTAATTTTAAACAACTTTCTAATTTACTTCTATTATCCAATTTGCTTAATTATCTTAATATCCTTTGCTGAAAAGCATATTTAGATAGCTCAGTAGCTGCTGATTGGTGGCTGCACACAGATGCCTTGTGTGATAGGCTCACCCATGTGCATTGCTATTTCTTTAAAAATGGATATCTAAAGAATGAAGCAAATTAGATGATAGAAGTAAATTGGAATATTTAAAATTGTATTCTCTATCTGAATCATGAAATATTTTTTTGTGGTTTAGTTTCCCTTTAACTTTGGTTGAAAGACTGGAGTGGGAGGGAAGGGAGGAGCTATTTAACAGCTCTGCTGTGGTGCTCTTTGCCACTTCCTACTGACCATGAGGTGAATATCCCATTAGTAATTAAGATGATCCGTGGACTCATTGTGTCAAAAAAGAAATTATCAGGCATGCATAAATTTCTCTTGTAAGGTGTATCCAGTCCACGGATCATCCATTACTTGTGGGATATTCTCATTCCCAACAGGAAGTTGCAAGAGGACACCCACAGCAGAGCTGTTATATAGCTCCTCCCCTAACTGCCATATCCAGTTATTCTCTTGTAACTCTCAACACGCATGGAGGTAGTAAGAGAGAAGTGGTGAAATAGTTAGTTTTTTATCTTCAATCAAAAGTTTGTTATTTTTAAATGGTACCGGAGTTTTACTATTTTATCCCAGGCAGTAAATAGAAGAAGAATCTGCCTGTGGTTTCTTATGATCTTAGCAGGTTGTAACTAAGATCCATTGCTGTTCTCACAT
>NW_026511293.1:0-42398 GCF_027579735.1 Bombina bombina | reverse complement strand
GGAATACTCAATGCACATTGCTGTATAACATGATGATATCACATCTCTTTACATGGTGTAGACGTGTGTACAACATAGTGTAAGTGTACCATCACGCTAACCGTAGGGATACCAGGAATACTCACTGCACATTGCTGTATAACATGATGATATCACATCTCTTTACAAGGTGTAGACGTGTGTACAACATAGTGTAAGTGTACCATCACGCTAACCGTAGGGATACCAGGAATACTCACTGCACATTGCTGTATAACATGATGATATCACATCTCTTTACAAGGTGTAGACGTGTGTACAACATAGTGTAAGTGTACCATCACGCTAACCGTAGGGATACCAGGAATACTCACTGCACATTGCTGTATAACATGATGATATCACATCTCTTTACAAGGTGTAGACGTGTGTACAGCATAGTGTAAGTGTACCATCACGCTAACCGTAGGGATACCAGGAATACTCACTGCACATTGCTGTATAACATGATGATATCACATCTCTTTACATGGTGTAGACGTGTGTACAACATAGTGTAAGTGTACCATCACGCTAACCGTAGGGATACCAGGAATACTCACTGCACATTGCTGTATAACATGATGATATCACATCTCTTTACAAGGTGTAGACGTGTGTTCAACATAGTGTAAGTGTACCATCACGCTAACCGTAGTGATACCAGGAATACTCACTGCACATTGCTGTATAACATGATGATATCACATCTCTTTACAAGGTGTAGACGTGTGTACAACATAGTGTAAGTGTACCATCACGCTAACCGTAGGGATACCAGGAATACTCACTGCACATTGCTGTATAACATGATGATATCACATCTCTTTACAAGGTGTAGACGTGTGTACAGCATAGTGTAAGTGTACCATCACGCTAACCGTAGGGATACCAGGAATACTCACTGCACATTGCTGTATAACATGATGATATCACATCTCTTTACAAGGTGTAGACGTGTACAACATAGTGTAAGTGTACCATCACGCTAACCGTAGTGATACCAGGAATACTCACTGCACATTGCTGTATAACATGATGATATCACATCTCTTTACAAGGTGTACAGCAGATTGAAAGTGCCCCTCTGTCTCATGTTTATTTTGTGTGTTTCTGGCAGGATCTTGCAGGGTGCGCAGCTTCATGGGACATTACATACCCAGCTAGGGCCAGAGGATGGCATTGGAGCAGTCAAAGCGTTTAATCCTCCACAAGTTGTGAAAAATCTCCATGAAACCAAGGATGCAGGTTGGTCTCCTGTCCCTTCCCCACCGAGGGTCTGATATTGAAAAGCTCAACGCTCAGGCTATAAAGACCTCTCGTCACTATGGAGAGGTCCCTAATAAAATGTTAGAATCACAAATTGTAATTTGGAAGATATTTATCCCACTATGCAGGTTCTTGATGTGAAGTAGAGACTCCTACATTACATTGAGAAAAAAAAAATATCCCAAAGATTTTGTATGATTTTCTCCAGGCCCGCAAGCTTTTGAATATCGGGTCTTGAGTGACAAAGTGACACATGATGAATCAATGGGTTTTGTCGTTTCTCCACAGGGTTACACAGTGACACAGGCAGGAGGGAACTATAGGACATGGGCTTTGTCCCTCCCCTGCAGGTGACACAGACAGGAGGGTGCTTTAGGACATGGGGTCTGTCCCTCCCCTGCAGGTGACACAGACAGGAGGGAGCTATAGGACATGGGGTCTGTCCCTCCCATGCAGGTTACACAGTGACACAGACGGGAGGGAGCTATAGGATATGTGGTCTTTCCCTCCCATGCAGGTTACACAGTGGGAGCTATAGGACATAGGGTTTGTCCCTCCCCTGCAAGTGACACAGACAGGAGGGAGCTATAGGACATGGGTCTGTCCCTCCCCTGCAGGTGACATAGACAGGAGGGAGCTATAGGACATGGGGTCTGTCCCTCCCCCTGCAGGTGACTCAGTTACAGACAGGAGGAAGCTATAGGACATTGTGTCCCCTGCAGGGGAGGGACAGACCCCATATCCTATAGCTCCCTCCTATCTGTGTCACTGAAGAGGAGGGACAGACCCCATATCCCATATATACACACATAGGAGGGAGCTATAGGATATGGGGTCCTTTCCTTTGAATGTTTCTTATATATTTTTTTCTCTTTTTTAACTAAAAGCCTCTAACAGCACTGTGGACCAGGTTCCTTGTCCCCCAATAAGCTCACGACGAGGACAGCACAGACGGGATTTTGAAGCTAAACAGAGCATGAACATTGCAAGGGATATGAAGGAAGAGAAACTGAGCAAAAAGAAGGTGGGAAAAGAATGAGTAATGTTGCACGAGCGAGCGCAAGAGGAGAGCTTGGGTTGAATGAGCGAGTAAGAGGAGAGCTTGGGTTGAATGAGCGAGTAAGAGGAGAACTTGGGTTGAATGAGCGAGTAAGAGGAGAGCTTGGGTTGAATGAGCGAGTGCAAGAGGAGAGCTTGGGTTGAATGAGCGAGTGGAAGAGGAGAGCTTGGGTTGGATGAGCGAATGCAAGAGGAGAGCTTGGGTTGGATGAGCGAGTGCAAGGCGGGAACAGTATGAGATAAAGAGAGCAATGGGTTTTCATGCACAGAGATTATTGATATTGAAAGGCTACATTTTTTACACTAACACTTTAGGATCGAGAGCTGGTACTTCAGCGCATTGCTGATGATCGTCAGAAGTTGCAGGACAAGGAGAAGGTGTTGTCACCTCAGAAGACTCCAGAGACAAAATGTCAAGTAACAACTGGAGATCGCTGTGATCTGATGGTAAGTTCTGAAATCAAGTGAGCCACTAGGAGCTTTTAGAGTTATGTGTTACAATAAAAAGTGAAAAATGGATAAAGATATAAGAATATATGAAATCCATTGGATGTTTTCCAATTCAGTGATTCAAGTAGTTTCTTGCCTCAAATAAAACAAAAACAAGAAAACATAGTGAAGTAAGTTTAAACAAGTGATAATTCACACTGTGGTCCAGCCAAGGGATTACTCACATTTCTTCTATAAAGGTAAGACGAGTCCAAGGATTCATCCTTTACTTGTGGGATATTATCCTTTCCTAAAGGAAGTGGCAAAGAGCACCACAGCAGAGCTGTCTATATAGCTCCTCCCTTAGCTCCACCCCCCAGTCATTCTCTTTGCCTACTCTAAGTACTAGGAAGGGTAAAGTGAAAGAGGTGATAAAATATTAGTTTTTAATTTCTTCATGCAAGAAAATAT
Organism: Bombina bombina; assembly: GCF_027579735.1. Lineage (NCBI taxonomy): Eukaryota > Metazoa > Chordata > Amphibia > Anura > Bombinatoridae > Bombina > Bombina bombina. The sequence goes on along the minus strand of NW_026511293.1, from coordinate 39,152 downwards.
TTGTTCATCAAGGTTTTCTTCTCCAACCTATAGCGTGCATCGTTCCTGTAACACCTGCAGCGTCCTTTTGGTTCGAGGCTCTGGAAGAGGCTCTTCAGGTTGAGACTCCATTAGAGGATATTCTGGATAGAATTAGGGCTCTCAAGCTAGCTAATTTCATTACAGATGCCGCTTTTCAATTGGCTAAATTAGCGGTGAAGAATTCAAGTTTTGCCATTTTAGCGCGTAGAGCGTTATGGCTTAAGTCCTGGTCTGCTGATGTGTCATCAAAAGCTAAGCTTTTAGCCATCCCTTTCAAGGGTAAGACCCTATTCGGGCCTGAACTGAAAGAGATCATTTCAGACATCACTGGAGGGAAAGGCCATGCCCTTCCTCAGGATAAGACGAATAAGATGAGGACCAAACAAAATAATTTTCATTCCTTTCGAAACTTCAAAGGTGATTCCTCTTCCCCTGCCGCAAAGCAAGAGGGGAATCTTGCTCAATCCAAGTCAGTCTGGAGACCTAACCAGACTTGGAACAAGGGTAAACAGGCCAAGAAGCCCGCTGCTGCCACCAAGACAGCATGAAGGGGTAGCCCCCGATCCGGGACCGGATCTAGTAGGGGGCAGACTTTCTCTCTTCGCTCAGGCTTGGGCAAGAGATGTTCAGGACTCCTGGGCTTTAGAAATAGTAACCCAGGGGTATCTTCTAGATTTCAAAGATTCTCCCCTAAGGGGGAGATTCCATCTTTCTCAATTGTCTGTAAACCAGAGAAAAAGAGAGGCGTTCTTACGCTGTGTAGAAGACCTATATTCCATGGGAGTGATCTGCCCAGTTCCGGAAACAGAACAGGGGCAAGGGTTCTACTCCAATCTGTTTGTGGTTCCCCAAACTTTCAGACCAATTTTGGATCTCAAGATCCTAAACAAATTCCTCAGAGTCCCATCCTTCAAGATGGAGACCATTCGGACTATTTTGCCAATGATCCAGGAGGGTCATTATATGACCACCGTGGACTTAAAGGATGCGTATCTACACATTCCTATCCACACAGATCATCACCAGTTCCTCAGGTTTGCCTTTCTGGACAAGTATTACCAGTTTGTGGCTCTTCCCTTCGGGTTGGCCATGGCTCCCAGAATTTTCACAAAGGTGCTAGGGTCCCTTCTGGCGGTTCTAAGGCTGCGAGGCATAGCTGTGACGCCTTATCTGGACGATATCTTAATCCAGACGTCAACTTACCAACTAGCCAAGTCTCACACAGACATCTTGTTGGCTTTTCTAAGATCTCACGGGTGGAAAGTGAACGTAAAAAAGAGTTCACTTATCCCTCTCACAAGAGTTCCATTCCTGGGAACTCTGATAGATTCGGTGGGCATGAAAATTTTTCTGACGGAGGTCAGGAAATCAAAGATTTTATCCATCTGCCAAGCTCTTCATTCCATTCCTCGGCCATCAGTGGCTCAGTGTATGGAGATAATCGGTTTAATGGTAGCGGCAATGGACATAGTTCCGTTTGCTCGCTTGCATCTCAGACCACTGCAACTTTGCATGCTCAAACAGTGGAATGGGGATTATGCAGATTTATCTCCTCAGATAAATCTGGAACCAGAGACCAAGTGTTTCCGCAGGCCAGCGTGGGTCATAGTGACGACGGACGCCAGCCTATTGGGCTGGGGTGCAGTCTGGAATTCCCTGAAAGCACAGGGTTTGTGGACTCAGGAGGAGACTCTCCTCCCAATAAATATTATAGAACTGAGAGCGATATTCAACGCACTTCAGGTGTGGCCTCAGCTGGCGTCGGCCAGATTCGTAAGATTTCAGTCGGACAATATCACGACTGTAGCATATATCAATCATCAGGGGGGAACAAAGAGTTCTCTAGCGATGATAGAGGTTACCAAAATAATTTGATGGGCAGAGACTCACTCTTGCCATCTATCAGCAATCTATATCCCAGGAGTGGAGAACTGGGAAGCGGATTTTCTAAGTCGCCAGACTTTTCATCCGTGGAGTGGGAACTCCATCCGGAGGTGTTTGCACAATTGATTCAGCAATGGGGCACACCAGAATTGGATCTGATGGTGTCTCGTCAGAATGCCAAACTTCCTTGTTACGGGTCCAGGTCAAGGGATCCTCAGGCAGTACTGATAGATGCTCTGGCAGTACCCTGGTCGTTCAACCTGGCTTATGTGTTTCCACCATTTCCTCTCCTTCCTCGTTTGCCAGAATCAAACAGGAGAGAGCTACAGTCATTTTGATAGCACCTGCGTGGCCACGCAGGACTTGGTATGCAGACCTGGTTGACATGTCATCTCTGCCACCATGGACTCTGCCACTGAGACAGGACCTTCTGATTCAAGGTCCGTTCCAGCATCCAAATCTAGTTTCTCTGCGACTGACTGCTTGGAGATTGAACGCTTGATCTTATCCAAGCGGGGGTTCTCTGAGTCGGTCATAGATACCTTGATTCAGGCTCGAAAGCCTGTCACCAGGAAAATTTATCATAAGATATGGCGTAAATATCTTTATTAGTGCGAATCCAAAGGCTACTCATGGAGTAAGATCAGGATTCCTAGTATTTTGTCCTTTCTCCAAGAAGGATTGGAGAAGGAGCTATCAGCTAGTTCTTTAAGGGGACAGATATCTGCTTTATCAATTCTACTGCACAAACGTCTGGCAGATGTTCCAGACGTTCTGTCAGGCTTTAGTTAGAATCAAGCCTGTGTTTAAACCTGTTGCTCCGCCATGGAGTTTGAATTTGGTTCTTAAAGTTCTTCAAGGTGTTCCGTTTGAACCTATGCATTCCATAGATATTAAGCTTCTATCTTGGAAAGTTCTGTTTTTAGTTGCTATCTCTTTGGCTCGAAGAGTTTCTGAACTATCTGCATTGCAATGCGACTCGCCTTATCTGGTTTTCCATGCTGATAAGGTGGTTCTGAATACCAAACCTGGATTCCTTCCTAATAAGAATATTAATCAGGAAATTGTTGTTCCTTCTCTGTGTCCTAATCCTTCCTCTAAGAAGGAGCGTCTATTGCACAACTTGGACGTGGTTCGTGCTTTAAAGTTTTACTTGCAAGCGACCAAAGATTTTCGTCAAACATCTTCTTTGTTTGTTGTCTATTCTGGAAAACGTAGAGGTCAAAAAGCTATGGCTACCTCTCTTGCCTTTTGGCTAAAAAGCATCATCCGTTTGGCATACGAGACTGCTGGACAGCAGCCTCCTGAAAGAATTACAGCTCACTCTACTAGAGCGGTGGCTTCCACATGGGCTTTTATAAATGATGCTTCTGTTGAACAGATTTGTACGGCTGCGACTTGGTCTTCGCTTCATACCTTTTCCAAATTTTAGAAATTCGATACCTTTGCTTCTTCGCAGGCTGTTTTTGGGAGAAAAGTTCTTCAAGCAGTGGTGCCTTCTGTTTAACCATCTGTCTTGTCCCTCCCGTTCATCCGTGTCCTGTAGCTTTGGTATTGTATCCCACAAGTAAAGGATGAATCCGTGGACTCGTCTTACCTTTTATAGAAGAACTAAATTTATGCTTACCTGATAAATTGATTTCTTCTATGGTAAGACGAGTCCACGGCCCGCCCTGTCATTTTAAGACAGATTGTATTTTTTTGATTTAAACTCAGTCACCTCTGCACCTTGTAGTTTCTCCTTTTTCTTCCTGTACCTTCTGTCAAATGACTGGGGGGCGGAGCTAAGGGAGGAGCTATATAGACAGCTCTGCTGTGGTGCTCTTTGCCACTTCATGTAGGGAAGGATAATATCCCAAGGATGAATCCGTGGACTCGTCTTACCATAGAAGAAATCAATTTATCAGGTAAGCATAAATTTAGCTTTTTCAGAGTCACCCAGGCTCTGGAGTAGAGGCACACCTGGTTTTATACTGCCAGGTACTCAGTATAACACCAATCGCAGGCCGCTGCTTGGATTAATAACATTTATTATAAAATTATATAAAAATATATATGAAGCCTCAAATAAACCACCTTACATAAAGTAATTCCGGTATCTGTCCACATAAGCTTCTAAGTGGGTGCGAAATCACAACACCCTTCTTGGATGGAAGCGGATAGCGTGCCAAATTGGTACACCAAACCACGCTGGGTTAGTGATACACACGATACCTGTCCTGGTTACTGATAGTAGGGGCATGCTGTGACTTTCCAATGTGCGTTTCGCCATAAGCGTACAACTTTTTCAAGAAAGTGAGATTGTGTGCGTCCTCTCCTCTGATGGTTATATATGGTGGCTGATTCCTCCTATTGGCCAATGGTGGTTGTGTCATGCCCAAGGTTTTCAACATTCCGTCCTTTTTGAAGATGGCAAGTTCATTATATGGGAAAAGTGGGAAGTCTAATAGAGCGCTAAGGTCTTAAGATATCAGACTCCTTACAACAGAATAGATCCTTCGTTCTATTCAAATGGTTCGAGAATTTAAGGGAATTAGTAAGGGTGTTCAAAGCTAAAGATATCTAGAAATTGTAAATGTATGTTACAAAGATAACACTTGTCAAATATAAAATGTCTGGAAAAGGAAATTCTAAATTAAATATTTTAACTTTCAATGGTTTTTATTGAAATTACAATAAAATAAAATACATAAACAGGTATATCATTTTACAATGTATACAGAAATTAATATGCAGTTAAATATATTTAAAAATATAATAATAACAATATAATAATATAAATAATGAGAATGAAAAATAAAAACAAATAATAAAAATAATAATAACAAAAACAAATTTTTTTTTACTTTTTGTTTTAAGAGAATGAAAAGTACCAAGGAATAAATGCTAAATAATCATTAAATACCAAGGCTACCTAAAAGTTTTATAGAATTTTTATTTTTTTATATGAATTGATTCCACAAAGACAAACTATTAGTAAATTGATCAAGTTCATTATTATAAGAGTAATACAATTCTTCTAAAGACAAAACATGTTTTACTTCAATTAGCCAGTTTTGGAGAGTAGTTTTTTTCCAAAGACGAGGGATATGTCTTTTAGCGCTATTTAATAAAATTTGGAATAGACTTTTCTTTATTTGACAAGAAAATTGTGGAATCAGATTTAGAATTATCATCTGGGGATCAAGGGTTATATTTGAGTTTAATATTATATTAATATTGACTTCTATTTGAGACCAAAACAATTTTATTATAGGACAATCCCACCAAATATGAGATAACGTTCCTCTAACTCCACAATTTCTCCAGCAATTAGGAGAAGCTGATGGATATATTCCGTGTAAACGTGTCGGGGTCAAATACTATCTAGAAAGTAGTTTATAATTTGTTTCAACAATAATAGATGAAAAACAACGTTTCCAATTAACATTGTTAAGGGATATATTTAATTCTTTTTCCCATTGTATTCTAAAAGATGAGGGTTTTAGGGAGTCATGTTGTTGCAAAAGTTTATATGCAGAGGAAATTAAATGTTTAGGAGTATTAGGTAAAAGACATAATAATTCAAAGGAGGTACAATTTCTGGTAAACTGAGTTTTATTTGAATGATTCATTATAAAATGTCTTATTTGAAAATAAAAAAAACAAGTATTAAATGGGGGACCAAACTCTTCTTGGATTTCTTGAAATGTTTTAATATGACCATCTTGTAGGAGAGAATAAATAGGAATATAAGCCTGAGAGTTTAAGATTTGAACAGGAGTTTTAATATTAATACCAGGGAATATTTTATTATTTAATATAGGAGTGAGGGGAGAAAAGGGAGTAGAGATCTGTTTATTAATGTTGATAATTTTATCCCAGATACGTAATGTTTCAGCTGTAAAAGGATTAACTGGAGAAGAATAGGACCTGAATTTATTTGGTATCCAACATATTTCATATAAATTAATGGGTACAGGATTTTGTGCTTCTAGAGTGACCCAAGCTTTGGGTTTAATATTTTGATTCCAGGCTATAATTCGAGAGAGATGTGTTGATATGTAGTAATTTACAATGTTAGGAACTCCCAAACCTCCTTGTTCTTTGGATAAATATAAAGTGTGACATAAAATTCTTGATTTATTAAAGGACCAAATGAATTTATTTATACATATTTGTAAATTTATTAAGATATGAAATTGATGGGACAAGAATCAACGTTTGTAATAAATATAGGATTTTTAGTAAAATATTCATTTTGATGGCATTAATTCGCCCTAGCCATGACAAGTGACCAGTACGATACCATGAATTAATATCTAATTCTAATTTTTGTTTTAGTTTCATATAGTTAATTGTAATAATATCAGATATGGTAGGTTGAATAATAAGACCTAAACAAGTAAACTTATTGGATAGAACAAAGGGTGTATGGTCTCTAATAAACTGAGTTTCTTCATCTGATAATCCAATTGGCATAATGGTTGATTTACTCATATTAATGGAAAAGTTTGAAAGTCTTCCATAATCAGATAATATGTCCACAAGAGAAGGCAAAGAAGTCAAAGGACTAGTTAAATAGTATATCATCCGCAAATAATAGGTTTTTAGTATTACATGTTCCAAGTATAACCCCTTTAATTTCATGGGATGCTCGGACTTTGGCTGCTAGAACTTCAACTGACAAAGCAAAAAGAAGTGGAGATAAAGGGCAACCTTGACGAGTTCCATTAGAAATTTGAAAGTTTGAAGAAAATGTGTTGTTAACTATAACTTTCGCATTGGGGAATGAATAAATAGATAATATTTTTTCTATAAATTTTTGGGGAATTCCAAACTTCTCCAATACGGACCACAAAAATTGCCAATCAACTCTATCAAAAGCTTTTTCAGTTGATAACAGAGTGATTGGCATTTTATTAATCGATGTAGAGTTTATAATTTTGAAGAAGCCTAGTAGTGTTATCTTTAGCTTCACGCGTTGGTATAAAACCAACTTGGTCCTCATTAATCAAGAATGGAAGGTATCGTTTAAGTCTATTTGCTAAAAGCTTGGCATATAACTTGAGATCAATATTCAGAAGAGAAATTGGTCTATAATTTTCAACCATTTCGGGATTTTTATCTGGTTTGGGGATGACAGTTATAATAGCTTCAAGCATTTGTTTAGAGAAAGGAGATAAACTATTTATTGAGTTAAAGAGGTCTAATAAATGTTTAATAATGTGGGGTGCCATATGTTTATAAAATTTGGGAGTAAATCCATCTGGTCCAGGGGCTTTACCTGTGGGCAACATCTTTATAACTTCTTGTAATTCTTTCATATCAAATGGAGCTTCTAGGTCTTTTTTACTCATGTCATTAAATGAAGGAAGGAATATCTGTGAAAGATAGTCATTGATCTGTTTAAGTTTCTCTTCAGGAGTTTCAATTGAGCCCAGATTATATAACCTACTATAATATTCTGAAAAACTATTTGCTATTTCGGGACTGGTATGTAAACGTTGATTATTTTTCTTTTTAATCAATCTGATAAAAGATTTATATGCTTTCTTTTTAAGTGATCTAGCCATTAATTTGCCAGCTTTATTTTTTTTCTACAAAAAATTTAGTATTTAAGGCTAGGGCTCTTCGATGGGTGCATTTAATTAGATATTGATTTAAATCATCTCTGGCACGATTAACTTGATCTAAGAGATCTGTTGAGGTAGGGTTATTTTTGTGAACGGTTTCTTTGTTCTTTAGATCATGAACCAATTCTAAATATTTTCGTTCAAGCATTTTACGATTCTGTGAAGTTTTTTTAATAATTTCCCCTCTAATAAAACATTTATAAGTTTCCCAATTATTAACATATGAGGTGTGTTTGGGGTCATTAATGTCGAAAAATAATGTGGTCATGTCAGTAATATCTTTAAGGATAAGAGAGTCCGTGAAAATCATATTATTAAGTCTCCAAGAATCTCTGATCCCAGTTTTTGAGGGCCATTTAAAGGAACTTAAGACCATTGCATGGTTGGACCAGGGAGTTTGTGAGATCTTAGAATCTATTAAAAGATGTAGGGAGGATTGATCACAGAGAATATAATCTAAACGTGTGTAAGTTTTTTGAGGATGAGAGAAGAAAGTGTAGTCTCTAATTGAAATATGTGTTAATCTCCAATTATCAAATGTAGGTATAATTTGCAATGCGAGCCAATTAGCTTTAATTGTATTATTTGACATATAGGATTTCTTAGTGGAAACATCTGTTACAAACTGCTGTTTGTAACTGGCCCTTTAAATGAAAAATTGCCCTGCTTCCCTGGATTTTGGAGAAGCCTATTTGCCAGCCTCCTTCCACATGACTATGGCCCCTGGAAGATTGTGCCCCTGAGGACATATTGACTTTTGTTGGGTGTGTGTGGCCCTTTAAGAACCATCTGGGGACATTTTGTGACTTTGATGAACAATGCCCCTTTAAGACTATGTCCCCAGACCTGTGAAATGACTTGTCCCTGGCTTTCTCCCACTTGGTTCAGTTTCATTGTGTGCCATTAAGAGTTAAATTTTGTTCAGCTTCAAGAAACCTATTCTAAATACAAGTCTGCTGGGATTAGCTCTAATTAGGTTTAGTGATCAACTTTCCCATTGTCTAATCAGACTAGTATTGATAAGGTGGACTGCATTGTTTTATTGTGTGTAATGTTATCTGCTGAAGTAAATGTTGTGGCCTGTCAAAGGGAGTGTCTCTCTATCTAATATCAAATGTGTGATGGGGGATTTTATGCCTCCCCCTGAGAGTGTCCTGTTTGCATGTAACCTGAATAAAAGCAGGCTGTGTGCTCCAGCACATCAGACCTATGTTGACCCTCTAACTTGAAGCTTTGACTCATGTTTGTAGGATACAGCTTATATCACTACAGGGATTGCTATGTTTTTCATACTCCCTTAGCTACAGGGATTGCTACAGAAGAAAGAGGTTCACCTACTGGAGCCTGGTCGTAGGTCCAGGGCGCAGAGCAGACGGCGAGATACCAGCCCAGCAGCGGTGGTTCGTGGAGTCTGCGTTACTTATGGTGGCTACGCAGCAGTTATAGTGTCCACGGTGCTGCTGCTCCTTTGGTGAGCGCTAGGAGCATCCTTTTCTACGGTCCAACTTCCAGCCAGCCTGGAGGCAACCGTAACATTTGGCGGCAGCAGTGGGATTGGCGTCCTAGCGCAAGGAGCAGCACCACAACAGCACTGGTATCGTAGGAGAGTAATTGAGGGCAACGCTAGCCACTGCGCAGCGTCCCTACCTACAGCAGCATGGAGCTGACAAGATACTGGTCAGAACCATGTGAAGAGCACCTCAACCGGATCCGTCGCTATGAGGGCGCGGATTTCGTTCCAGAGGTAAAGAGGCGGCTAGTCCGATATGGTCCAGACCCTGCGCAGGAGGTAGTCAGTCGCATCATCCGGGAATTGGATACGGAGAACAAAGCGGCACGAGCCTTTGAGCGCCAACTGTGGAGTTTGAGGGTATGGACACCTGGTCTCTCTCCCCAGCCGCAGCATGTTCCACAGGGAGAGGGGAGCAGCGACCTCCCTCCCCAGCGGCAGTATACTGTGCAGAGGGAAGAGACAACCGGTCTCCTTCCCCAACCCCAACCAGAGATACCAGAGGCAGCAGGCCTCATAGACTGGTCCTGGGAGGACCCCCAGCAGGCAGGTGGAGATGGGACCGCAGTCTCTCTACCGGCCCTACAGGGATGCTGGGCAGGCGGCCCAGATCCCCAGCGACAGACCCAGCTACAGGGAGGGGAGAGCATCGACCTCCCTCCCCAGCCGGGGTGTGCCTTCCAGGGAGAGGAGACAACCGGTCTCTCTCCCCAGCCGCAGCATGTTCCACAGGAAGCGGAGAGCATCGACCTCCCTTCCCAACGGCCGCCGGAGTATCAGGAGGAGGAGGTAAGCCAATCTCCCCCTCCCCAGCTAACTCCTAACTTGGGCCCAGGGTTAACAGTGGAGATGTTGGCCCCCACTGACCCCCACGTTCCCTTTGCCACCGGGCAGGACTATGCCCCAATTCCCCCAGCAGAAGAGCTGGCATCAGGACAGAGCGCTGCTGGCCTCTGCCCTACAGACCTTGTCCTTGTTACAGAACTGACCTGCAAACCCCTCACCCCAGCAGAAGCGCTGGCACCAGGGCAGAGTGCCGCTGGCCTCTGCCCCCCAAGTACCATCAGCTATTTGCCCAGCTGCGCCAGGAAGGCCGAGGATGCTGCACTTTCATCCTGCAACCTGGAACTTACAGGCCAGTACTACGTATTGTGGGGGGGCTACTTTGCTGCTAGCGATTATTTGTGGGTGGGTTGCGAGACTAACTTGGGCACTGACCGGCAGAAGGTCAGGTGCCTGGTTAGTCTCCCTCCAAAAGGGGAGATATGTTACAAACTGCTGTTTGTAACTGGCCCTTTAAATGAAAAATTGCCCTGCTTCCCTGGATTTTGGAGAAGCCTATTTGCCAGCCTCCTTCCACATGACTATGGCCCCTGGAAGATTGTGCCCCTGAGGACATATTGACTTTTGTTGGGTGTGTGTGGCCCTTTAGAAACCATCTGGGGACATATTGTGACTTTGATGAACAATGCCCCTTTAAGACTATGTCCCCAGACCTGTGAAATGACTTGTCCCTGGCTTTCTCCCACTTGGTTCAGTTTCATTGTGTGCCATTAAGAGTTAAATTTTGTTCAGCTTCAAGAAACCTATTCTAAATACAAGTCTGCTGGGATTAGCTCTAATTAGGTTTAGTGATCAACTTTCCCATTGTCTAATCAGACTAGTATTGATAAGGTGGACTGCATTGTTTTATTGTGTGTAATGTTATCTGCTGAAGTAAATGTTGTGGCCTGTCAAAGGGAGTGTCTCTCTATCTAATATCAAATGTGTGATGGGGGATTTTATGCCTCCCCCTGAGAGTGTCCTGTTTGCATGTAACCTGAATAAAAGCAGGCTGTGTGCTCCAGCACATCAGACCTATGTTGACCCTCTAACTTGAAGCTTTGACTCATGTTTGTAGGATACAGCTTATATCACTACAGGGATTGCTATGTTTTTCATACTCCCTTAGCTACAGGGATTGCTACAGAAGGAAGAGGTTCACCTACTGGAGCCTGGTCGTAGGTCCAGGGCGCAGAGCAGACGGCGAGATACCAGCCCAGCAGCGGTGGTTCGTGGAGTCTGCGTTACTTATGGTGGCTACGCAGCAGTTATAGTGTCCACGGTGATGCTGCTCCTTTGGTGAGCGCTAGGAGCATCCTTTTCTACGGTCCAACTTCCAGCCAGCCTGGAGGCAACCGTAACAACATCTAACTCTGGTTCTAATGGAAAGTTAAAATCTCCAGCTATAAAGATAGGTCCTATAGCCTGGTCTAGTAATGTTATCATAACTTTTCTGAAGAAAGATGACTTGGGTCTATTTGGTGCATAAATGTTTAGGAGGGTGATCGGTCTGCCATAACAGGTTCCTACTAAAAGAAGATACCGACCTTCATTATCTTGTTTCTTATATATGAGTTCAAAGGAAAGGCCTTTCTTAAAGAGTATACTAACTCCATTTTTTTAGTTATATTGGAGCAATGATAATGTTTATCAAAATAGATAGTAGGGAGTTTGGGTTTGTGTGTTTTTCTAAAATGAGTCTCTTGGATAAATACTATGTCAAGATGTTTCTTGTGAAAATCATGTAGGGCTATTGAACGTTTTTGTGCGGATAAAAATCCTTTCACATTTTGAGTAGCTATTTTTAGATTATTAAATGCTGTACTTGAACACATAATAATTAAATTAAGTATTATTTCTATATGAGATAGAATAGATAATAAATTCTAATTAAGTATTCCTTGGTTAAAGTGAATGTATCTTTGATGTAGGAAAAAAGGGTACGTTAAGAAATATCAATAAGAGTAATAAAAAGAATATAAAGAATAATAATAAATAAAATATTAACTATGTAGTTAATAAGGGTCAAGGAGTGGCTTGGCAAGGCTATTTTAAAAAAAAATTAAGGAATATTGTAATTATAGCAAATATGAGTTAATAAGGTATGTAAATAAATGTAATTTACAACTGAAAAAACACAATATGTATAGATAATATAATAATATGACAAAAATTAATGGTTAGATCTTGTAGGTAAATAAACAAGGTAATAATTAAAGCACAATTAGATCTGTAGACACTGTGCAATCTGGATAATAGTAAATAGAAAGTTGTTAACTATAATCATAACTATTATCAATTTCAACAGTAAAAGATCTCAAAATAAGACATATAAAAGGAAGTTCAAAGGTATAAGAACTTTTCAAATATTTGAAAGAATAAAATTAGTATAACAGTACTAACTATTAAAACTGTCGCCTAGATTTAGAGTTCTGCGTTAGCCGTCCAAACCAGCGTTAGGGGGTCCTAACGCTGGTTTTGGCCGCCTGCTGGTATTTAGAGTCAGGAAAGGGTCTAACGCTCACTTTCCAGCCACCACTTTTCCATACCGCAGATCCCCTTACGTCAATTGCGTATCCTATCTTTTCAATGGGATCTTTCTAACGCCGGTATTTAGAGTCTTGGCTGAAGTGAGCGTTAGAACTCTAACGACAAAACTCCAGCCGCAGAAAAAAGTCAGTAGTTAAGAGCTTTATGGGCTAACGCCGGTTCATAAAGCTCTTAACGCCGGTTCATAAAGCTCTTAACTACTGTGCTCTAAAGTACACTAACACCCATAAACTACCTATGTACCCCTAAACCGAGGTCCCCCCACATCGCCGCCACTCTAATAATAAAATTTAACCCCTAATCTGCCGACTGTACACCGCCGCAACCTACATTATCCCTATGTACCCCTAATCTGTTGCCCCTAACATCGCCGACACCTACATAATATTTATTAACCCCTAATCTGCTCCCCCAATGTCGCCGCTACCTACCTACACTTATTAACCCCTAATCTGCTGACCGGACCTTGCCGCTACTCTAATAAATGTATTAACCCCTAAACCACCTTACTCCCGCCTCGCAAACCCTATAATAAATAGTATTAACCCCTAATCTGCCCTCCCTAACATCGCTGACACCTAACTTCAAGTATTAACCCCTAATCTGCCAACCGGACCTCACCGCTACTATAATAAATGTATTAACCCCTAAAGCTAAGTCTAACCCTAACACCCCCCTAAGTTAAATATAATTTAAATCTAACGAAATAAAATAAATCTTATTAAATAAATTATTCCTATTTAAAGCTAAATACTTACCTGTAAAATAAACCCTAATATAGCTACAATATAAATAATAATTACATTGTAGCTATTTTAGGATTAATATTTATTTTACAGGCAACTTTGTATTTATTTTAACCAGGTACAATAGCTTTTAAATAGTTAATAACTATTTAATAGCTACCTAGTTAAAATAATTACAAAATTACCAGTAAAATAAATCCTAACCTAAGTTACAATTAAACCTAACACTACACTATCAATAAATGAATTAACTAAACTACCTACAATTACCTACAATTAAATCAACTAAACTAAATTACAAAAAAAACAAAACAATAAATTACAAAAAATAAAAAAAGATTACAAGAATTTTAAACTAATTACACCTACTCTAAGCCCCCTAAAAAAATAACAAAGCCTCCCAAAATAAAATAATGCCCTACCCTATTCTAAAATAAAAAGTTTACAGCTCTTTTACCTTACCAGCCCTTAAAAGGGCCTTTTGCGGGGCATGCCCCAAAGAAAACAGCTCTTTCTCTTGTTAAGTGTAGTCAGTCCACGGGTCATCCATTACTTATGGAATATATCTCTTCCTAACAGGAAGCTGCAAGAGGATCACCCAAGCAGAGCTGCTATATAGCTCCTCCCCTCACATGTCATATTCAGTCATTCTCTTGCAGCCTAACTAAAGATAGGTTGCTGTGAGAGGTCTGTGGTGTTTTTTAACTTAGTTTATTTCTACAATCAAAAGTTTGTTATTTTAAATGGCACCGGAGTGTGCTGTTTGTTCTCAGGCAGCATTAGAAGAAGAATCTGCCTGCGTTTTCTATGATCTTAGCAGACGTAACTAAGATCCACTGGCTGTTCTCATCTGAGGAGTGAGGTAACTTCAGAAAAGGGGAATAGCATGCAGGGCCCCCCTGCAAAAGAGGTATGTGCAGTAAATTATTTTTCTGAGGAATGGAATTGACTGAGAAAATACTGCTGATACCAATGTAACGTAAGTTCAGCCTTAAATGCAGTGATAGCGACTGGTATTAGGCTGAGGAGTGTGTGTACACTGAATGTATTTTTCTAAGGAATGGAATTGACTCTGAAAATACTGTTAATACTGAAATAATGTATGAGCCTTAACTGCAGTAAAAGCGACTGGTAGCAGGCTTATTAATAACAATTCATAACTTTTCAAATGTATGTTTAAAACGTTTACTGGCATGTTAATCGTTTTTTGTGAGGTACTTGGTGATAAAACTTATTGGGGCATGATTTTTACCACATGGCCATCTTTGTTTTCTGCATAGAAACAGTTTTCTGAGCTTCCCCACTGTTGTAATATGAGTGGGAGGGGCCTATTTTAGCGCTTTTTTGCGCAGTAAAAATTCAGTCACAATCTGTCTACTTCATCCTCCATGATCCAGATCGTCTCTAGAGAGCTCAGGGGTCTTCAAAATTCATTTTGAGGGAGGTAATCAGTCACAGCAGACCTGTGACAGTGTGTATTGATAAGGTGGACTGCATTGTTTTATTGTGTGTAATGTTATCTGCTGAAGTAAATGTTGTGGCCTGTCAAAGGGAGTGTCTCTCTATCTAATATCAAATGTGTGATGGGGGATTTTATGCCTCCCCCTGAGAGTGTCCTGTTTGCATGTAACCTGAATAAAAGCAGGCTGTGTGCTCCAGCACATCAGACCTATGTTGACCCTCTAACTTGAAGCTTTGACTCATGTTTGTAGGATACAGCTTATATCACTACAGGGATTGCTATGTTTTTCATACTCCCTTAGCTACAGGGATTGCTACAGAAGGAAGAGGTTCACCTACTGGAGCCTGGTCGTAGGTCCAGGGCGCAGAGCAGACGGCGAGATACCAGCCCAGCAGCGGTGGTTCGTGGAGTCTGCGTTACTTATGGTGGCTACGCAGCAGTTATAGTGTCCACGGTGATGCTGCTCCTTTGGTGAGCGCTAGGAGCATCCTTTTCTACGGTCCAACTTCCAGCCAGCCTGGAGGCAACCGTAACAACATCTAACTCTGGTTCTAATGGAAAGTTAAAATCTCCAGCTATAAAGATAGGTCCTATAGCCTGGTCTAGTAATGTTATCATAACTTTTCTGAAGAAAGATGACTTGGGTCTATTTGGTGCATAAATGTTTAGGAGGGTGATCGGTCTGCCATAACAGGTTCCTACTAAAAGAAGATACCGACCTTCATTATCTTGTTTCTTATATGTGAGTTCAAAGGAAAGGCCTTTCTTAAAGAGTATACTAACTCCATTTTTTTAGTTATATTGGAGCAATGATAATGTTTATCAAAATAGATAGTAGGGAGTTTGGGTTTGTGTGTTTTTCTAAAATGAGTCTCTTGGATAAATACTATGTCAAGATGTTTCTTGTGAAAATCATGTAGGGCTATTGAACGTTTTTGTGCGGATAAAAATCCTTTCACATTTTGAGTAGCTATTTTTAGATTATTAAATGCTGTACTTGAACACATAATAATTAAATTAAGTATTATTTCTATATGAGATAGAATAGATAATAAATTCTAATTAAGTATTCCTTGGTTAAAGTGAATGTATCTTTGATGTAGGAAAAAAGGGTACGTTAAGAAATATCAATAAGAGTAATAAAAAGAATATAAAGAATAATAATAAATAAAATATTAACTATGTAGTTAATAAGGGTCAAGGAGTGGCTTGGCAAGGCTATTTTAAAAAAAAATTAAGGAATATTGTAATTATAGCAAATATGAGTTAATAAGGTATGTAAATAAATGTAATTTACAACTGAAAAAACACAATATGTATAGATAATATAATAATATGACAAAAATTAATGGTTAGATCTTGTAGGTAAATAAACAAGGTAATAATTAAAGCACAATTAGATCTGTAGACACTGTGCAATCTGGATAATAGTAAATAGAAAGTTGTTAACTATAATCATAACTATTATCAATTTCAACAGTAAAAGATCTCAAAATAAGACATATAAAAGGAAGTTCAAAGGTATAAGAACTTTTCAAATATTTGAAAGAATAAAATTAGTATAACAGTACTAACTATTAAAACTGTCGCCTAGATTTAGAGTTCTGCGTTAGCCGTCCAAACCAGCGTTAGGGGGTCCTAACGCTGGTTTTGGCCGCCTGCTGGTATTTAGAGTCAGGAAAGGGTCTAACGCTCACTTTCCAGCCACCACTTTTCCATACCGCAGATCCCCTTACGTCAATTGCGTATCCTATCTTTTCAATGGGATCTTTCTAACGCCGGTATTTAGAGTCTTGGCTGAAGTGAGCGTTAGAACTCTAACGACAAAACTCCAGCCGCAGAAAAAAGTCAGTAGTTAAGAGCTTTATGGGCTAACGCCGGTTCATAAAGCTCTTAACGCCGGTTCATAAAGCTCTTAACTACTGTGCTCTAAAGTACACTAACACCCATAAACTACCTATGTACCCCTAAACCGAGGTCCCCCCACATCGCCGCCACTCTAATAATAAAATTTAACCCCTAATCTGCCGACTGTACACCGCCGCAACCTACATTATCCCTATGTACCCCTAATCTGTTGCCCCTAACATCGCCGACACCTACATAATATTTATTAACCCCTAATCTGCTCCCCCAATGTCGCCGCTACCTACCTACACTTATTAACCCCTAATCTGCTGACCGGACCTTGCCGCTACTCTAATAAATGTATTAACCCCTAAACCACCTTACTCCCGCCTCGCAAACCCTATAATAAATAGTATTAACCCCTAATCTGCCCTCCCTAACATCGCTGACACCTAACTTCAAGTATTAACCCCTAATCTGCCAACCGGACCTCACCGCTACTATAATAAATGTATTAACCCCTAAAGCTAAGTCTAACCCTAACACCCCCCTAAGTTAAATATAATTTAAATCTAACGAAATAAAATAAATCTTATTAAATAAATTATTCCTATTTAAAGCTAAATACTTACCTGTAAAATAAACCCTAATATAGCTACAATATAAATAATAATTACATTGTAGCTATTTTAGGATTAATATTTATTTTACAGGCAACTTTGTATTTATTTTAACCAGGTACAATAGCTTTTAAATAGTTAATAACTATTTAATAGCTACCTAGTTAAAATAATTACAAAATTACCAGTAAAATAAATCCTAACCTAAGTTACAATTAAACCTAACACTACACTATCAATAAATGAATTAACTAAACTACCTACAATTACCTACAATTAAATCAACTAAACTAAATTACAAAAAAAACAAAACAATAAATTACAAAAAATAAAAAAAGATTACAAGAATTTTAAACTAATTACACCTACTCTAAGCCCCCTAAAAAAATAACAAAGCCTCCCAAAATAAAATAATGCCCTACCCTATTCTAAAATAAAAAGTTTACAGCTCTTTTACCTTACCAGCCCTTAAAAGGGCCTTTTGCGGGGCATGCCCCAAAGAAAACAGCTCTTTCTCTTGTTAAGTGTAGTCAGTCCACGGGTCATCCATTACTTATGGAATATATCTCTTCCTAACAGGAAGCTGCAAGAGGATCACCCAAGCAGAGCTGCTATATAGCTCCTCCCCTCACATGTCATATTCAGTCATTCTCTTGCAGCCTAACTAAAGATAGGTTGCTGTGAGAGGTCTGTGGTGTTTTTTAACTTAGTTTATTTCTACAATCAAAAGTTTGTTATTTTAAATGGCACCGGAGTGTGCTGTTTGTTCTCAGGCAGCATTAGAAGAAGAATCTGCCTGCGTTTTCTATGATCTTAGCAGACGTAACTAAGATCCACTGGCTGTTCTCATCTGAGGAGTGAGGTAACTTCAGAAAAGGGGAATAGCATGCAGGGCCCCCCTGCAAAAGAGGTATGTGCAGTAAATTATTTTTCTGAGGAATGGAATTGACTGAGAAAATACTGCTGATACCAATGTAACGTAAGTTCAGCCTTAAATGCAGTGATAGCGACTGGTATTAGGCTGAGGAGTGTGTGTACACTGAATGTATTTTTCTAAGGAATGGAATTGACTCTGAAAATACTGTTAATACTGAAATAATGTATGAGCCTTAACTGCAGTAAAAGCGACTGGTAGCAGGCTTATTAATAACAATTCATAACTTTTCAAATGTATGTTTAAAACGTTTACTGGCATGTTAATCGTTTTTTGTGAGGTACTTGGTGATAAAACTTATTGGGGCATGATTTTTACCACATGGCCATCTTTGTTTTCTGCATAGAAACAGTTTTCTGAGCTTCCCCACTGTTGTAATATGAGTGGGAGGGGCCTATTTTAGCGCTTTTTTGCGCAGTAAAAATTCAGTCACAATCTGTCTACTTCATCCTCCATGATCCAGATCGTCTCTAGAGAGCTCAGGGGTCTTCAAAATTCATTTTGAGGGAGGTAATCAGTCACAGCAGACCTGTGACAGTGTGTATTGATAAGGTGGACTGCATTGTTTTATTGTGTGTAATGTTATCTGCTGAAGTAAATGTTGTGGCCTGTCAAAGGGAGTGTCTCTCTATCTAATATCAAATGTGTGATGGGGGATTTTATGCCTCCCCCTGAGAGTGTCCTGTTTGCATGTAACCTGAATAAAAGCAGGCTGTGTGCTCCAGCACATCAGACCTATGTTGACCCTCTAACTTGAAGCTTTGACTCATGTTTGTAGGATACAGCTTATATCACTACAGGGATTGCTATGTTTTTCATACTCCCTTAGCTACAGGGATTGCTACAGAAGGAAGAGGTTCACCTACTGGAGCCTGGTCGTAGGTCCAGGGCGCAGAGCAGACGGCGAGATACCAGCCCAGCAGCGGTGGTTCGTGGAGTCTGCGTTACTTATGGTGGCTACGCAGCAGTTATAGTGTCCACGGTGATGCTGCTCCTTTGGTGAGCGCTAGGAGCATCCTTTTCTACGGTCCAACTTCCAGCCAGCCTGGAGGCAACCGTAACAACATCTAACTCTGGTTCTAATGGAAAGTTAAAATCTCCAGCTATAAAGATAGGTCCTATAGCCTGGTCTAGTAATGTTATCATAACTTTTCTGAAGAAAGATGACTTGGGTCTATTTGGTGCATAAATGTTTAGGAGGGTGATCGGTCTGCCATAACAGGTTCCTACTAAAAGAAGATACCGACCTTCATTATCTTGTTTCTTATATGTGAGTTCAAAGGAAAGGCCTTTCTTAAAGAGTATACTAACTCCATTTTTTTAGTTATATTGGAGCAATGATAATGTTTATCAAAATAGATAGTAGGGAGTTTGGGTTTGTGTGTTTTTCTAAAATGAGTCTCTTGGATAAATACTATGTCAAGATGTTTCTTGTGAAAATCATGTAGGGCTATTGAACGTTTTTGTGCGGATAAAAATCCTTTCACATTTTGAGTAGCTATTTTTAGATTATTAAATGCTGTACTTGAACACATAATAATTAAATTAAGTATTATTTCTATATGAGATAGAATAGATAATAAATTCTAATTAAGTATTCCTTGGTTAAAGTGAATGTATCTTTGATGTAGGAAAAAAGGGTACGTTAAGAAATATCAATAAGAGTAATAAAAAGAATATAAAGAATAATAATAAATAAAATATTAACTATGTAGTTAATAAGGGTCAAGGAGTGGCTTGGCAAGGCTATTTTAAAAAAAAATTAAGGAATATTGTAATTATAGCAAATATGAGTTAATAAGGTATGTAAATAAATGTAATTTACAACTGAAAAAACACAATATGTATAGATAATATAATAATATGACAAAAATTAATGGTTAGATCTTGTAGGTAAATAAACAAGGTAATAATTAAAGCACAATTAGATCTGTAGACACTGTGCAATCTGGATAATAGTAAATAGAAAGTTGTTAACTATAATCATAACTATTATCAATTTCAACAGTAAAAGATCTCAAAATAAGACATATAAAAGGAAGTTCAAAGGTATAAGAACTTTTCAAATATTTGAAAGAATAAAATTAGTATAACAGTA
This sequence comes from Bombina bombina, assembly GCF_027579735.1. NCBI lineage: Eukaryota > Metazoa > Chordata > Amphibia > Anura > Bombinatoridae > Bombina > Bombina bombina. The sequence goes on along the minus strand of NW_026511293.1, from coordinate 19,042 downwards.
CTAACTATTAAAACTGTCGCCTAGATTTAGAGTTCTGCGTTAGCCGTCCAAACCAGCGTTAGGGGGTCCTAACGCTGGTTTTGGCCGCCTGCTGGTATTTAGAGTCAGGAAAGGGTCTAACGCTCACTTTCCAGCCACCACTTTTCCATACCGCAGATCCCCTTACGTCAATTGCGTATCCTATCTTTTCAATGGGATCTTTCTAACGCCGGTATTTAGAGTCTTGGCTGAAGTGAGCGTTAGAACTCTAACGACAAAACTCCAGCCGCAGAAAAAAGTCAGTAGTTAAGAGCTTTATGGGCTAACGCCGGTTCATAAAGCTCTTAACGCCGGTTCATAAAGCTCTTAACTACTGTGCTCTAAAGTACACTAACACCCATAAACTACCTATGTACCCCTAAACCGAGGTCCCCCCACATCGCCGCCACTCTAATAATAAAATTTAACCCCTAATCTGCCGACTGTACACCGCCGCAACCTACATTATCCCTATGTACCCCTAATCTGCTGCCCCTAACATCGCCGACACCTACATAATATTTATTAACCCCTAATCTGCTCCCCCAATGTCGCCGCTACCTACCTACACTTATTAACCCCTAATCTGCTGACCGGACCTTGCCGCTACTCTAATAAATGTATTAACCCCTAAACCACCTCACTCCCGCCTCGCAAACCCTATAATAAATAGTATTAACCCCTAATCTGCCCTCCCTAACATCGCTGACACCTAACTTCAAGTATTAACCCCTAATCTGCCAACCGGACCTCACCGCTACTATAATAAATGTATTAACCCCTAAAGCTAAGTCTAACCCTAACACCCCCCTAAGTTAAATATAATTTAAATCTAACGAAATAAAATAAATCTTATTAAATAAATTATTCCTATTTAAAGCTAAATACTTACCTGTAAAATAAACCCTAATATAGCTACAATATAAATAATAATTACATTGTAGCTATTTTAGGATTAATATTTATTTTACAGGCAACTTTGTATTTATTTTAACCAGGTACAATAGCTTTTAAATAGTTAATAACTATTTAATAGCTACCTAGTTAAAATAATTACAAAATTACCAGTAAAATAAATCCTAACCTAAGTTACAATTAAACCTAACACTACACTATCAATAAATGAATTAACTAAACTACCTACAATTACCTACAATTAAATCAACTAAACTAAATTACAAAAAAAACAAAACAATAAATTACAAAAAATAAAAAAAGATTACAAGAATTTTAAACTAATTACACCTACTCTAAGCCCCCTAAAAAAATAACAAAGCCTCCCAAAATAAAATAATGCCCTACCCTATTCTAAAATAAAAAGTTTACAGCTCTTTTACCTTACCAGCCCTTAAAAGGGCCTTTTGCGGGGCATGCCCCAAAGAAAACAGCTCTTTCTCTTGTTAAGTGTAGTCAGTCCACGGGTCATCCATTACTTATGGAATATATCTCTTCCTAACAGGAAGCTGCAAGAGGATCACCCAAGCAGAGCTGCTATATAGCTCCTCCCCTCACATGTCATATTCAGTCATTCTCTTGCAGCCTAACTAAAGATAGGTCGCTGTGAGAGGTCTGTGGTGTTTTTTAACTTAGTTTATTTCTACAATCAAAAGTTTGTTATTTTAAATGGCACCGGAGTGTGCTGTTTGTTCTCAGGCAGCATTAGAAGAAGAATCTGCCTGCGTTTTCTATGATCTTAGCAGACGTAACTAAGATCCACTGGCTGTTCTCATCTGAGGAGTGAGGTAACTTCAGAAAAGGGGAATAGCATGCAGGGCCCCCCTGCAAAAGAGGTATGTGCAGTAAATTATTTTTCTGAGGAATGGAATTGACTGAGAAAATACTGCTGATACCAATGTAACGTAAGTTCAGCCTTAAATGCAGTGATAGCGACTGGTATTAGGCTGAGGAGTGTGTGTACACTGAATGTATTTTTCTAAGGAATGGAATTGACTCTGAAAATACTGTTAATACTGAAATAATGTATGAGCCTTAACTGCAGTAAAAGCGACTGGTAGCAGGCTTATTAATAACAATTCATAACTTTTCAAATGTATGTTTAAAACGTTTACTGGCATGTTAATCGTTTTTTGTGAGGTACTTGGTGATAAAACTTATTGGGGCATGATTTTTACCACATGGCCATCTTTGTTTTCTGCATAGAAACAGTTTTCTGAGCTTCCCCACTGTTGTAATATGAGTGGGAGGGGCCTATTTTAGCGCTTTTTTGCGCAGTAAAAATTCAGTCACAATCTGTCTACTTCATCCTCCATGATCCAGATCGTCTCTAGAGAGCTCAGGGGTCTTCAAAATTCATTTTGAGGGAGGTAATCAGTCACAGCAGACCTGTGACAGTGTGTTTTGACTGTGAGAAAAACGTTAATTATTAAATTGTTATCCGTTTTTGGGTATTAAGGGCTTAATCATCCATTTGCTGGTGGGTGCAATCCTTTGCTAACTTAATACATTTACTGTGAAAAATTGGTTGCTATAACTATTTTGGTTCATTGTTATTTCAACTGTAACAGCTTTTTGTGCTTCTTAAAGGCACAGTAGCGTTTTTTATATTGCTTGTAAATTTATTTAGAAAAGTATTTCCAAGCTTGCTAGTCTCATGCTAGTCTGTTTAAACATGTCTGACACAGATGAATCTCTTTGTTCACTATGTTTAAAGGCCAATGTGGAGCCCAATAGAAATTTGTGTACTAATTGCATTGATGCTACTTTAAATAAAAGTCAATCTTTACATGTAAAGAAATTATCACCAGACAACGAGGGGGAAGTTATGCCGACTAACTCTCCTCACGTGTCAGTACCTTCGCCTCCCGCTCAGGAGGTGCGTGATTTTGTGGCGCCAAGTACATCAGGGAGGCCCTTACAAATCACTTTGCAAGACATGGCTACTGTTATGACAGAAGTATTATCTAAATTGCCAGAATTAAGGGGCAAGCGCGATAGCTCTGGGTTAAGGACAGAGCGCGCGGATGAGGTGAGAGCCATGTCAGATACTGCATCACAGTTTGCAGAACGTGAAGACGGAGAGCTTCATTCTGTGGGTGACGGATCTGATCCAGGGAGACTGGATTCAGAGATTTCTAATTTTAAATTTAAGCTTGAGAACCTCCGCATATTGCTAGGGGAGGTATTAGCGGCTCTGAATGATTGTAACACGGTTGCAATTCCAGAAAAATTATGTAGGTTGGATAGATACTATGCGGTACCGGTGTGTACTGACGTGTTTCCTATACCTAAAAAAAGGCTTACAGAGATTATTAGCAAGGAGTGGGATAGACCTGGTGTGCCTTTTTCCCCTCCTCCCATATTAAGGAAAATGTTTCCTATAGACGCCACCACACGAGACTTATGGCAGACGGTCCCTAAGGTGGAGGGAGCAGTTTCTACTTTAGCTAAGCGTACCACTATCCCGGTGGAGGATAGTTGTGCCTTTTCAGATCCGATGGATAAGAAATTAGAGGGTTACCTTAAGAAAATGTTTGTTCAACAAGGTTTTATCTTACAGCCCCTTGCATGCATTGCGCCTGTCACTGCTGCGGCGGCATTCTGGTTTGAGTCTCTGGAAGAGGCCATTCGCACAGCTCCATTGGATGAAATTATGAACAAGCTTAAAGCACTTAAGCTAGCTAACGCATTTGTTTCTGATGCTGTCGTACATTTAACCAAACTTACGGCTAAGAACTCCGGATTCGCCATCCAAGCGCGCAGAGCGCTATGGCTTAAATCCTGGTCAGCTGACGTGACTTCTAAATCTAAATTGCTTAATATTCCTTTCAAAGGGCAGACCTTATTCGGGCCCGGCTTGAAAGAAATTATAGCTGACATTACGGGAGGTAAGGGCCATGCTCTACCTCAGGACAGGGCCAAATCAAAGGCCAAACAGTCTAATTTTCGTGCCTTTCGTAACTTCAAGGCAGGAGCAGCATCAACTTCCTCCGCTCCAAAACAGGAAGGAGCTGTTGCTCGTTACAGGCAGGGCTGGAAAGTTAACCAGTCCTGGAACAAGGGCATGCAGGCCAAGAAACCTGCTGCTGCCCCAAAGACAGCATGAAGAGAGGGCCCCCTATCCGGAAACGGATCTAGTGGGGGGCAGACTTTCTCTCTTCGCCCAGGCTTGGGCAAGAGATGTCCAGGATCCCTGGGCGTTGGAGATCATATCTCAGGGATATCTCCTGGACTTCAAAACTTCTCCTCCACGAGGGAGATTTCATCTTTCAAGGTTATCAGCAAACCAAATAAAGAAAGAGGCGTTTCTACGCTGTGTACAAGACCTCTTACTAATGGGGGTGATCCACCCAGTTCCGCGGACGGAACACGGGCAGGGATTCTATTCAAATCTATTTGTGGTTCCCTAGAAAGAGGGAACCTTCAGACCAATCTTGGACTTAAAGATCCTAAACAAATTTCTAAGAGTTCCATCATTCAAAATGGAAACTATTCGAACCATCCTTCCCATAATCCAAGAGGGTCAGTACATGACCACAGTGGACTTAAAGGATGCCTACCTTCACATACCGATTCACAAGGATCATTTTCGGTACCTAAGATTTGCTTTCCTAGACAGGCATTACCAGTTTGTAGCTCTTCCCTTCGGATTAGCTACGGCTCCAAGAATCTTTACAAAAGTTCTGGGCTCACTTCTGGCGGTACTAAGACCACGAGGCATAGCGGTGACTCCGTACCTAGACGACATTCTGATACAAGCGTCAAGTTTTCAAACTGCCAAGTCTCATACAGAGATAGTTCTGGCATTTCTGAGGTCGCATGGGTGGAAGGTGAACGTGGAAAAGAGTTCTCTATTACCACTTACAAGAGTTCCCTTTCTAGGGACTCTTATAGATTCTGTAGAGATGAAAATTTACCTGACAGAGGCCAGGTTATTAAAACTTCTAAATGCTTGCCGTGTCCTTCATTCCATTCCACACCCGTCAGTAGCTCAGTGCATGGAAGTAATCGGCTTAATGGTAGCGGCAATGGACATAGTACCATTTGCGCGCCTGCATCTCAGACCGCTGCAGTTGTGCATGCTAAGTCAGTGGAATGGGGATTACTCAGATTTGTCCCCCCTACTAAATCTGGATCAAGAGACCAGAGATTCTCTTCTATGGTGGCTTTCTCGGCCACATCTGTCCAAGGGGATGACCTTTCGTAGGCCATATTGGACGATTGTAACAACAGACGCCAGCCTTCTAGGCTGGGGCGCAGTCTGGAACTCCCTGAAAGCTCAGGGATTATGGACTCAGGAGGAGAAACTCCTCCCAATAAATATTCTGGAATTAAGAGCAATATTCAATGCTCTCCTAGCTTGGCCTCAGTTAGCAACTCTGAGGTTCATCAGATTTCAGTCGGACAACATCACGACTGTGGCTTACATCAACCATCAAGGGGGAACCAGAAGTTCCCTAGCGATGTTGGAAGTCTCAAAGATAATTCGCTGGGCAGAGTCTCACTCTTGCCACCTGTCAGCGATTTACATCCCAGGAGTGGAGAACTGGGAGGCGGATTTTCTAAGTCGCCAGACTTTTCATCCGGGGGAGTGGGAACTTCAACCGGAGGTCTTTGCTCAACTGATTCATCGTTGGGGCAAACCAGATCTGGATCTCATGGCGTCTCGTCAGAACGCCAAGCTTCCTTGTTACGGATCCAGGTCCAGGGACCCGGGAGCGGTGCTGATAGATGCTCTGACAGCCCCTTGGGTCTTCAACATGGCTTATGTGTTTCCACCATTCCCGATGCTTCCTCGTTTGATTGCCAAGATCAAACAGGAGAGAGCTTCGGTGATTCTGATAGCGCCTGCGTGGCCACGCAGGACCTGGTATGCAGACCTAGTGGACATGTCGTCCTGTCCACCGTGGTCTCTGCCTCTGAGACAGGACCTTCTAATTCAGGGTCCTTTCAACCATCCAAATCTAATTTCTCTGAGGCTGACTGCATGGAGATTGAACGCTTGATTCTATCAAAGCGTGGCTTCTCGGAGTCAGTTATTGATACCTTAATACAGGCTAGGAAGCCTGTTACCAGAAAAATTTACCATAAGATATGGCGTAAATATTTATATTGGTGCGAATCCAAGAGTTACTCATGGAGTAAGGTTAGGATTCCTAGGATATTGTCCTTTCTACAAGAGGGTTTAGAAAAGGGCTTATCTGCTAGTTCGTTAAAGGGACAGATTTCTGCTCTGTCTATTCTTCTACACAAACGTCTGGCTGAAGTTCCAGACGTTCAGGCTTTTTGTCAGGCTTTAACTAGGATTAAGCCTGTGTTTAAGACTGTTGCTCCGCCGTGGAGCTTAAACTTAGTTCTTAATGTTCTTCAAGGTGTTCAATTTGAACCCCTTCATTCCATTGATATCAAGCTGTTATCCTGGAAGGTTTTGTTTTTGATGGCTATTTCCTCGGCTCGAAAAGTCTCTGAGTTATCTGCCTTACATTGTGATTCTCCTTATCTGATTTTTCATTCAGACAAGGTAGTTCTGCGTACTAAACCTGGGTTCTTACCTAAGGTAGTTACTAACAGGAATATCAATCAAGAGATTGTTGTTCCATCACTGTGTCCTAACCCTTCTTCAAAGAAGGAACGACTTTTGCATAATCTGGACGTAGTCCGTGCCCTGAAGTTCTATTTGCAGGCAACTAAAGATTTTCGTCAAACTTCTTCCCTGTTTGTCGTTTACTCTGGACAGAGAAGAGGTCAAAAGGCTTCGGCTACCTCTCTCTCTTTTTGGCTTTGTAGCATAATACGTTTAGCCTATGAGACTGCTGGACAGCAGCCTCCTGAAAGGATTACAGCTCATTCTACTAGAGCTGTGGCTTCCACCTGGGCTTTTAAAAATGAGGCCTCTGTTGAACAGATTTGCAAGGCTGCGACTTGGTCTTCGCTTCACACCTTTTCAAAATTTTACAAATTTGACACTTTTGCTTCTTCGGAGGCTATTTTTGGGAGAAAGGTACTTCAGGCAGTGGTTCCTTCTGTTTAATGTTCCTGCCTTGTCCCTCCCTTCATCCGTGTACTTTAGCTTTGGTATTGGTATTCCATAAGTAATGGATGACCCGTTGACTGACTACACTTAACAAGAGAAAACATAATTTATGCTTACCTGATAAATGTATTTCTCTTGTAGTGTAGTCAGTCCACGGCCCGCCCTGTCTTTAAGGCAGATCTAAATTTTAATTAAACTCCAGTCACCACTGCACCCTATGGTTTCTCCTTTCTCGTCTGCTTTGGTCAAATGACTGAATATGACATGTGAGGGGAGGAGCTATATAGCAGCTCTGCTTGGGTGATCCTCTTGCAGCTTCCTGTTAGGAAGAGATATATTCCATAAGTAATGGATGACCCGTGGACTGACTACACTACAAGAGAAATAAATTTATCAGGTAAGCATAAATTATGTTTTTGCCTGTAAAAAAACATAAACTACCCCCCCCCCCAACATTACTACCCACCACCCACATACCCCTAATCTAACCCAAACCCCCCTTAAAAAACCTAACACTAAGCCCCTGGAGATCTCCCTACCTTATCTTCACCACGCCGGGTATCACCGATCCGTCCAGAAGAGGCTCCGAAGTCTTCATCCTATCCGGCAAGAAGAGGACATCCGGACCGGCAAACATCTTCATCCAAGCGGCATCTTCTATCTTCATCCATCCGACGAGGAGCGGCTCCATCTTCAAAACCTCCGGCGCGGAACATCCTCTTTTCCCGACGACATATTCCAAATAAAGGATGTGATAAGATGCACACACAAAAATTTAATATATATTTTAAAATGCACATGTAACCTTTTCTATATTGGAGAGACAAAGAGAGCTGTCAGGGATAGGATTAGAGAACACCTATGCAATATTGAGAATAGAGTTGAAGACACCCATTTATATAAACACTTTTAAAAAAATTCACAAAGGTAATGTTAAAGACATCTTTTATTGGGTGATTCAAAAGGTTAAAAAACACTGGAGAGGTGGAGATATACGGCGAGATTACGAGTTTTGCATTAGCCTTAAAAAGCAGCGTTGACAGGTCCCAACGCTGCATTTTACCTAACGCTGGTATTACGAGTTTGACAGGTAGAGGCTCACAGCTCACTTTTCTTCCGCGACTCGAGGCTACCGCAAATCCCCTTACGTCAATTGCGTATCCTATCTTTTTAATGGGATTTGGCTAACGCTGGTATTACGAGTCTTGGAGAAAGTGAGCGGTAGAGCCTCTACCTCCAAGACTCCAACCGCATATAACAGTCAGTAGTTAAGAGTTTTATGGGCTAACGCTGGAACATAAAACTCTTAACTAAAGTGCTAAAATGTACACTAACACCCATAAACTACCTATGAACCCCTAAACCGACCCCCCCCCCACATCGCAAACACTATAATAAAATGATTTAACCCCTAATTTGCCAACCGGACACCGCCGCCACCTACATTATAGCTATGAACCCCTAATCTGCTGTCCCTAACATCGCCGACACCTATATTATATTTATTAACCCCTAATCTGCCCCCCCAACGTCGCCGCCACCTACCTACACGTATTAACCCCTAATCTGCTGACTGGACACGCCGCCACTATAATAAATGTATTAACCCCTAAACCGCCGCACTCCGGCCTCGCAAACACTATAATAAATTGTATTAACCCCTAATCTGCCCTCCCTAACATCGCCGCCACCTACCTACAATTATTAACCCCTAATCTCCCGCCCCCAACATCGCCGCTACTATAATAAAGTTATTAACCCCTAAACCTAAGTCTATCCCTAACCCTAACACCCCCCTAACTTAAATATAATTTAAATTAAACAAAATAAATTTACTATAATTAAATAAATTATTCCTATTTAAAACTAAATACTTACCTATAAAATAAACCCTAATATAGCTACAATATAACAGTTACATTGTATCTATTTTAGGATTTATATTTATTTTACAGGCAACTTTGTAATTATTTTAACTAGGTACAATAGCTATTAAATAGTTAATAACTATTTAATAGCTACCTAGTTAAAATAAGTACAAAATTACCTGTAAAATAAATCCTAACCTAAGTTACAAATTCACCTAACACTACACTATCAATAAATTAATTAAATAAATTACCTACAATTAGCTAAACTAAAATACAATAAAATAAACTATTCAATAATACAAAAAACAAACAAACACTAAATTACAAAAAATAAAAAAATATTACAAGAATTTTAATCTAATTACACCTAATCTAAGCCCCCTAATAAAATTTAAAAGCCCCCCAAAATAATAAAATTCCCTACCCTATACTAAATTACAAAAGTAATCAGCTCTTTTACCAGGGCTTTTTGCGGGGCATTGCCCCAAAGTAATCAGCTCTTTTACCTGTTAAAAAAAAATACAAGACCCCCTGTTACAGAAGCATTAGTTATTTTGTTGTGAAGAGCTTATTTCCCAGCAGCAATGCCTGAACCAGCAAGCCAGCGCCTAAGAAGGGCTCCAAGAAAACCGTAACAAGTATCATTTCATAAAGAGGTAACTTTTTTTTCAGCTTTTAGAAACTATTGCCTAAATACACATTTGCTGGCCTCAGCTCTAAGTTTAGGGATAACCAATCCCATTGTCTAATCACCTCTGGAGCCAGACTGCTAATTGATAAGATGAACTTGTAAACTTGTTATCTTAAGTACTGTAATCCTATTGTGGCCTGTCAAAGGACATTGCTCTCTATCTAAATGTGTGATGGGGGATTTTGTGCTTCCCCCCCTCTCCCCCTGGGAGTGCCCTGTGTGCATGTAACCTTAATAAAAAGCAGGCTGGGCATCCCAGTCCTGAGTTCTTGTTTGACCCTCAATCGCAGCGTTGACTCGTTTTTGTGGGCAGAAGGGTATCCTAGCTGTACTGCAGCTAAGGGAGATTATTCTATATTTGCGAGACTCATATAGAATACTATGGAAAGCAGCTTCTCCCCTCTTTAGCAATAGGGATCCAGGCTACTAAGCAGTCCATCTCTCAGCGAGACTAAGGGTAACCGTAACACCCCCCCCCAACATTACAACCCACCACCCACACACCCCTACTCTAAAACCCACCCGATTTCCCCCCCTTAAATAAACCTAACACTAACCCCCTGAAGATCACCCTACCTTGTGTTCAACCAGCCGGGCACCGATGGGCCAGAAGAGGACATCCGGAGCGGCAGAAGTCTTTATCCGATCGGGGCAGAAGAGGTCCTCCATCCAACAGAAGTCTTCATCCAAGCGGCATCTTCTATCTTCATCCATCCTGCGCGGAGCGGGTCCATCTTCAAGACATCCGACGCGGAGCATCCTCTTCTTCCCGACGACTAACGACGAATGAAGGTTCCTTTAAATGACGTCATCCAAGATGGCGTCCCTCGAATTCTAATTGGCTGATAGGATTCTATCAGCCAATCCGAATTAAGGTAGGAAAAATCCCATTGGCTGATGTAATTAGTTATTTCCTTTTCTTCTGGCACCTCTATACCCCTAGTGTTTCTCTTACTTTTCCTTTCCCTCGGCTAAATTACTGGGAGACGGGGAAGTAGGAGGGTCAATTAATGCTTTGGCTGCAGAGTCTTTGCCTCCTCCTGGTGGCCAGTGGCTCTCCCTGCCAAGAAAGAAAATAATTTATCAGGTAAGCATACATTTTGTTTCTTTCATTGTGGTGAAAATACCAGGAGTAATGGCTCATTGACTCCCCACCATGAAATAAATTATCATGTAAACCTAAACTCTGTCTCCTCACATTATCTTATACTGTTTTCCTCTCTCACACTGTCTGATACCCTCTCCCCCTCTCACACTGTCTGATACCCTCTCCCCCTCTCACACTGTCTGATACCCTCTCCCCCTCTCACACTGTCTGATACCCTCTCCCCCTCTCACACTGTCTGATACCCTCTCCCCCTCTCACACTGTCTGATACCCTCTCCCCCTCTCACACTGTCTGATACCCTCTCCCCCTCTCACACTGTCTGATACCCTCTCCCTCTCTCACACTGTCTGATACCCTCTCCCCCTCTCACACTGTCTGATACCCTCTCCCCCTCTCACACTGTCTGATACCCTCTCCCCCTCTCACACTGTCTGATACCCTCTCCCCCTCTCACACTGTCTGATACCCTCTCCCCCTCTCACACTGTCTGATACCCTCTCCCCCTCTCACACTGTCTGATACGCTCTCCCCCTCTCACACTGTCTGATACGCTCTCCCCCTCTCACACTGTCTGATACGCTCTCCCCCTCTCACACTGTCTGATACGCTCTCCCCCTCTCACACTGTCTGATACCCTCTCCCCCTCTCACACTGTCTGATACCCTCTCCCCCTCTCACACTGTCTGATACCCTCTCCCCCTCTCACTCTGTCTGATACCCTCTCCCCTCTCACACTGTCTGATACCCTCTCCCCCTCTCACACTGTCTGATACGCTCTCCCCCTCTCACACTGTCTGATACCCTCTCACACTGTCTGATACCCTCTCACACTGTCTGATACCCTCTCACACTGTCTGATACCCTCTCACACTGTCTGATACCCTCTCCCCCTCTCACACTGTCTGATACGCTCTCCCCCTCTCACACTGTCTGATACCCTCTCCCCCTCTCACTCTGTCTGATACCCTCTCCCCTCTCACACTGTCTGATACCCTCTCCCCCTCTCACACTGTCTGATACGCTCTCCCCCTCTCACACTGTCTGATACGCTCTCCCCCTCTCACACTGTCTGATACCCTCTCCCCCTCTCACACTGTCTGATACCCTCTCCCCCTCTCACACTGTCTGATACGCTCTCCCCCTCTCACACTGTCTGATACGCTCTCCCCCTCTCACACTGTCTGATACCCTCTCCCCCTCTCACACTGTCTGATACCCTCTCCCCCTCTCACACTGTCTGATACGCTCTCCCCCTCTCACACTGTCTGATACCCTCTCCCCCTCTCACACTGTCTGATACCCTCACCCCCCTCACACTGTCTGATACCCTCTCCCCCTCTCACACTGTCTGATACCCTCTCCCCCTCTCACACTGTCTGATACGCTCTCCCCCTCTCACACTGTCTGATACCCTCTCCCCCTCTCACACTGTCTGATACGCTCTCCCCCTCTCACACTGTCTGATACCCTCTCCCCCTCTCACACTGTCTGATACCCTCTCCCCCTCTCACACTGTCTGATACCCTCTCCCCCTCTCACACTGTCTGATACCCTCTCCCCCTCTCACATTGTCTGATACCCTCTCCCCCTCTCACACTGTCTGATACCCTCTCCCCCTCTCACTCTGTCTGATACCCTCTCCCCCTCTCACTCTGTCTGATACCCTCTCCCCCTCTCACTCTGTCTGATACCCTCTCCCCCTCTCACTCTGTCTGATACCCTCTCCCCCTCTCACTCTGTCTGATACCCTCTCCCCCTCTCACACTGTCTGATACCCTCTCCCCCTCTCACACTGTCTGATACCCTCTCCCCCTCTCACACTGTCTGATACCCTCTCACACTGTCTGATACCCTCTCACACTGTCTGATACCCTCTCACACTGTCTGATATCCTCTCACACTGTCTGATACCCTCTCCCCCTCTCACACTCTCTTATACCCTCTCACACTGTCTGATACCCTCTCAAACTGTCTGATACCCTCTCCCCCTCTCACACTGTCTGATACCCTCTCCCCCTCTCACATTGTCTGATACCCTCTCCCCCTCTCACACTGTCTGATACCCTCTCCCCCTCTCACACTGTCTGATACGCTCTCCCCCTCTCACACTGTCTGATACCCTCTCCCCCTCTCACACTGTCTGATACCCTCTCCCCCTCTCACATTGTCTGATACCCTCTCCCCCTCTCACACTGTCTGATACCCTCTCCCCCTCTCACACTGTCTGATACCCTCTCCCCCTCTCACATTGTCTGATACCCTCTCCCCCTCTCACTCTGTCTGATACCCTCTCCCCCTCTCACTCTGTCTGATACCCTCTCCCCCTCTCACTCTGTCTGATACCCTCTCCCCCTCTCACTCTGTCTGATACCCTCTCCCCCTCTCACTCTGTCTGATACCCTCTCCCCCTCTCACACTGTCTGATACCCTCTCCCCCTCTCACACTGTCTGATACCCTCTCCCCCTCTCACACTGTCTGATACCCTCTCACACTGTCTGATACCCTCTCACACTGTCTGATACCCTCTCACACTGTCTGATACCCTCTCACACTGTCTGATACCCTCTCACACTGTCTGATACCCTCTCACACTGTCTGATACCCTCTCCCCCTCTCACACTCTCTGATACCCTCTCACACTGTCTGATACCCTCTCAAACTGTCTGATACACTCTCCCCCTCTCACACTGTCTGATACCCTCTCACACTGTCTGATACCCTCTCACACTGTCTGATACCCTCTCAAACTGTCTGATACCCTCTCCCCCTCTCACACTGTCTGATACCCTCTCACACTGTCTGATAACCTCTCACACTGTCTGATATCCTCTCACACTGTCTGATACCCTCTCCCCCTCTCACACTCTCTGATACCCTCTCACACTGTCTGATAGCCTCTCAAACTGTCTGATACCCTCTCCCCCTCTCACACTGTCTGATACCCTCTCCCCCTCTCGACACTGTCTGATACCCTCATCCCCCTCTCACATCTCTCTGATACCCTCTCACTCTGTCTGATACCCTCTCCCCCTCATCTACACTGTTGATACTCTCGCTCACCTCGGTCACATTGTCTGATTCCCTCTTCCCCTCTCACACTTGTCTGATACCCCTCTCCCCCGCTCACACTGTCTAGATCACGCCTCTCACTCGGTCTGATACCCTCTCCCCCCGCATCACACTGTCTGATACTCCGCTCCCCCTCTCACACTGTCTGATACCCTCTCCCCCTCTCACACTGCCTGATACCCTCTCACACTGTCTTATACCCTCTCCCCCTCTCACACTGTCTTATACCCTCTCCCCCTCTCACACTGTCTGATACCCTCTCCCCCTCTCACACTGTCTGATATCCTCTCCCCCTCTCACACTGTCTGATACCCTCACCCCCCTCTCACACTGTCTGATACCCTCTCCCCCTCTCACACTGTCTGATACCCTCTCCCCCTCTCACACTGTCTGATACCCTCTCCCCCTCTCACACTGTCTGATACCCTCTCCCCCTCTCACACTGTCTGATACGCTCTCCCCCTCTCACACTGTCTGATACCCTCTCCCCCTCTCACACTGTCTGATACCCTCTCCCCCTCTCACACTGTCTGATACCCTCTCCCCCTCTCACACTGTCTGATACCCTCTCCCCCTCTCACACTGTCTGATACCCTCTCCCCCCTCTCACACTGTCTGATACCCTCTCCCCCTCTCACACTGTCTGATACTCTCTCCCCCTCTCACACTGTCTGATACCCTCTCCCCCTCTCACACTGTCTGATACCCTCTCCCCTCTCACACTGTCTGATACCCTCTCACACTGTCTGATACCCTCTCCCCCTCTCACACTGTTTGATACTCTCTCCCCCTCTCACATTGTCTGATACCCTCTCCCCTCTCACACTGTCTGATACCCTCTCACACTGTCTGATACCCTCTCCCCCTCTCACACTGTTTGATACTCTCTCCCCCTCTCACATTGTCTGATACCCTCTCCCCTCTCACACTGTCTGATACCCTCTCACACTGTCTGATACCCTCTCCCCCTCTCACACTGTCTGATACCTCTCCCCCACGTGTCTGATACCCTCTCCCCCTCTCACACTGTCTGATACTCTCTCCCCCTCTCACACTGTCTGATACCCTCTCACACTGTCTGATACCCTCTCCCCCTCTCACACTGTCTGATACTCTCTCCCCCTCTCACACTGTCTGATACCCTCTCCCTCTCTCACACTGTCTGATACCCTCTCCCCCTCTCACACTGTCTGATACCCTCTCCCCCTCTCACATTGTCTGATACCCTCTCCCCCTCTCACACTGTCTGATACCCTCTCCCCCTCTCACACTGTCTGATACCCTCTCCCCCTCTCACACTGTCTGATACCCTCTCCCCCTCTCACACTGTCTGATACCCTCTCCCCCTCTCACACTGTCTGATACCCTCTCACACTGTCTGATACCCTCTCCCCCTCTCACACTGTCTGATACCCTCTCACACTGTCTGATACCCTCTCACACTGTCTGATACCCTCTCACACTGTCTGATACCCTCTCACACTGTCTGATACCCTCTCCCCCTCTCACACTCTCTTATACCCTCTCACACTGTCTGATACCCTCTCAAACTGTCTGATACCCTCTCCCCCTCTCCCCACTGTCTGATACCCTCTCCCCCTCTCACACTGTCTGATACCCTCTCCCCCTCTCACACTGTCTGATACCCTCTCCCCCTCTCCCACTGTCTGATACCCTCTCCCCCTCTCACACTGTCTGATACCCTCTCCCCCTCTCACACTGTCTGATACCCTCTCCCCCTCTCCCCACACTGTCTGAATACCCTCTCTCCCCTCTCACGACTGTCTGATACCCCTCTCCCCTCCCACTCTCCCATTGTCTGATACCCTCTCTCCCCCTCTCACTCTGTCTGATACCCTCTCCCCCTCTCACTCTGTCTGATACCCTCTCCCCCTCTCACTCTGTCTGATACCCTCTCCCCCTCTCACTCTGTCTGATACCCTCTCCCCCTCTCACTCTGTCTGATACCCTCTCCCCCTCTCACACTGTCTGATACCCTCTCCCCCTCTCACACTGTCTGATACCCTCTCCCCCTCTCACACTGTCTGATACCCTCTCCCCCTCTCACACTGTCTGATACCCTCTCACACTGTCTGATACCCTCTCACACTGTCTGATACCCTCTCACACTGTCTGATACCCTCTCACACTGTCTGATATCCTCTCACACTGTCTGATACCCTCTCCCCCTCTCACACTCTCTGATACCCTCTCACACTGTCTGATACCCTCTCAAACTGTCTGATACCCTCTCCCCCTCTCACACTGTCTGATACCCTCTCACACTGTCTGATACCCTCTCACACTGTCTGATACCCTCTCACACTGTCTGATACCCTCTCACACTGTCTGATACCCTCTCCCCCTCTCACACTGTCTGATACCCTCTCACACTGTCTGATACCCTCTCACACTGTCTGATATCCTCTCACACTGTCTGATACCCTCTCCCCCTCTCACACTCTCTGATACCCTCTCACACTGTCTGATAGCCTCTCAAACTGTCTGATACCCTCTCCCCCTCTCACACTGTCTGATACCCTCTCCCCCTCTCACACTGTCTGATACCCTCTCCCCCTCTCACACTGTCTGATACCCTCTCCCCCTCTCACACTGTCTGATACCCTCTCACACTGTCTGATACCCTCTCACACTGTCTGATACCCTCTCACACTGTCTGATACCCTCTCACACTGTCTGATACCCTCTCACACTGTCTGATATCCTCTCACACTGTCTGATACCCTCTCCCCCTCTCACACTCTCTGATACCCTCTCACACTGTCTGATACCCTCTCAAACTGTCTGATACCCTCTCCCCCTCTCACACTGTCTGATACCCTCTCACACTGTCTGATACCCTCTCACACTGTCTGATACCCTCTCACACTGTCTGATACCCTCTCACACTGTCTGATACCCCTCTCCCCCTCTCACACTGTCTGATACCCTCTCACACTGTCTGATACCCTCTCACACTGTCTGATATCCTCTCACACTGTCTGATACCCTCTCCCCCTCTCACACTCTCTGATACCCCTCTCACACTGTCTGATAGCCTCTCACACTGTCTGATACCCTCTCCCCCTCTCACACTGTCTGATACCCTCTCCCCCTCTCACACTGTTTGATACTCTCTCCCCCTCTCACATTGTCTGATACCCTCTCCCCCTCTCACACTGTCTGATACCCTCTCCCCCTCTCACACTGTTTGATACTCTCTCCCCCTCTCACATTGTCTGATACCCTCTCCCCCTCTCACACTGTTTGATACTCTCTCCCCCTCTCACACTGTCTGATACCCCTCTCCCCCTCTCACACTGTCTGATACGCTCTCCCCCTCTCACACTGTCTGATACCCTCTCCCCTCTCACACTGTCTGATACGCCCCTACTCACACTGTCTGATACCCTCTCCCCTCTCACACTGTCTGATAACTCTCTTCCCCTCTCACACTGTCTGATACCCTCCCCCCCCTCTCACACTGCCTGATACCTCATCCCCCTCCCCCTCTTCCACACTGTCTGATACCCTCTCCTCCCCCTCCTCACACTGTCCTTTTACCCTCTCCCCCTCTCACACTGTCTTATACCCTCTCCCCCTCTCACACTGCCTGATACCCTCTCCCCCTCTCACACTGTCTGATATCCTCTCCCCCTCTCACACTGTCTGATACCCTCACCCCCCCTCTCTCACACTGTCTGATACCCTCTCCCCCTCTCACACTGTCTGATACCCTCTCCCCCTCTCACACTGTCTGATACCCTCTCCCCCTCTCACACTGTCTGATAACCTCTCCCCCTCTCACACTGTCTGATACGCTCTC
Organism: Bombina bombina; assembly: GCF_027579735.1. NCBI lineage: Eukaryota > Metazoa > Chordata > Amphibia > Anura > Bombinatoridae > Bombina > Bombina bombina. The sequence goes on along the minus strand of NW_026511293.1, from coordinate 1,467 downwards.
CCCCTCTCACACTGTCTGATACCCTCTCCCCCTCTCACACTGTCTGATACCCTCTTCCCCCTCTCACACTGTCTGATACCCTCTCCCCCTCTCACACTGTCTGATACCCTCTCCCCCTCTCACACTGTCTGATACCCTCTCCCCCTCTCACACTGTCTGATACCCTCACCCCCCTCTCACACTGTCTGATACCCTCTCCCCCCTCTCACACTGTCTGATACCCTCTCCCCTCTCACACTGTCTGATACCCTCTCACACTGTCTGATACCCTCTCCCCCTCTCACACTGTTTGATACTCTCTCCCCCTCTCACATTGTCTGATACCCTCTCCCCTCTCACACTGTCTGATACCCTATCACACTGTCTGATACCCTCTCCCCCTCTCACACTGTTTGATACTCTCTCCCCCTCTCACATTGTCTGATACCCTCTCCCCTCTCACACTGTCTGATACCCTCTCACACTGTCTGATACCCTCTCCCCTCTCACACTGTTGTACTCTCTCCCCCTCTCACATTGTCTGATACCCTCTACCCCTCTACACTGTTCTGATACCCTCTCCCCCTCTCACACGGTCTGATACCCTCTCACACTGTCTGATACCTCTCCCCCTCTCACACTGTCTGATACTCTCTCCCCCTCTCACACTGTCTGATACCCTCTCCCTCTCTCACACTGTCTGATACCCTCTCCCCCTCTCACACTGTCTGATACCCTCTCCCCCTCTCACATTGTCTGATACCCCTCCCCTCTCACACTGTCTGATACCCTCTCCCTCTCTCACACTGTCTGATACCCTCTCACCCTCTCACATTGTCTGATACCCTCTCCCCCTCTCACATTGTCTTATACCCTCCCCCCTCTCACACTGTCTGATACCCTCTCCCCCTCTCACATTGTCTGATACCCTCTCCCCCTCTCACACTGTCAGATATCCTCTCACACTGTCTGATACCCTCTCCCCCTCTCACACTGTCTGATACCCTCTCCCCCTCTCACACTGTCTGATACCCTCTCCCCTCACACTGTCTGATACCCTCTCCCCCTCTCACACTGTCTGATACCCTCTCCCCCTCTCACACTGTCTGATACCCTCTCCCCCTCTCACACTGTCTGATACCCTCTCCCCCTCTCACACTGTCTGATACCCTCTCACACTGTCTGATACCCTCTCCTCCTCTCACACTGTCTGATACCCTCTCCCCCTCTCACACTGTCTGATACCCTCTCCCCCTCTCACACTGTCTGATACCCTCTCCCCCTCTCACACTGTCTGATACCCTCTCCCCTCTCACACTGTCTGATACCCTCTCCCCCTCTCACACTGTCTGATACCCTCTCCCCCTCTCACACTGTCTGATACCCTCTCCCCCTCTCACACTGTCTGATACCCTCTCCCCCTCTCACACTGTCTGATACCCTCTCCCCCTCTCACACTGTCCTGATACCCTCTCCCCTCTCTCACAC